>NC_139219.1:244771729-245066729 GCF_055691185.1 Crinia signifera | reverse complement strand
GGGGGTAACGGCGTATGCGGCCGCTAAATGCAGCGTGCTCCCTGCATTAGCCGCGAGCCTCCCTGTTTGGGGTAATCCTCTGACATCAAGGGTTTCTCCAGCGCATTGAATAGGGTGAGCGGCTGGTGTGGGGGTTAAATGGTGAGGATCGCTTGTTTTCGGCCCCTCTCCAAATACACCCCCTTTTTTGATATTGGTAGCTGCAGGTGTGAAAGCGCTGAGGCCACCGCACCCCTGTCACTGAGCACACACATACTTCATACATGGAGGAGACGCTTGATCCGTGCACGTAATGGTGCTGATACTCCCCCTTAACGACACTTCTTACATCTACCCCAGGGTAACTGTGAATCTGTGCAGGGCACAATAAGGTCTTAAAACTATGGAGGCATTCTGGAGCGATACATATTGCCCAGTGTCAGAAAGCTCTGTCTATGTCACAGGTCATGGGTTCGCTAAAGGGATAATGACCTAGCTACAAGCACTCAAGAAAGGATAAGGACAGTGCATTGGACTACATACACCCCTTTTTCTCTAGCAAAAATAATTGGGTCGATGCACAGGGAAAGGCATCGACCCAGGTATTTTGCTAGTGGAAACTCAAAATCCTGGGTCCAACCCTGGAAGAGTTACCCTAGTTGGACCCAGGATGCACCTGGGTCCAGGGGCAGTAGAAATCTGTAACCCGAGTCCCATTCACTGCACTGTAAAGGCGCCACTGGGAGATGCTGTCATCTTCCAGCACCTGCCCTGCCTGCCAATGACGTCACTGGGCTTCTAATGGGAAATTGTTTCCAAGTCAGGTACAAAATCCCGTGTGTGGCCCGGCTTCCTAGAAAAGAGGGTACTTATGTTAGTTGGGTGCCCACTATACTTAGTACGCTCATACCCCCACTGTCCATGTCGGCATGGAGATGATTTTATATAGTGTGGCGAGCGCAGCGGAAAACTAAGCAAATAGCTTAGTGGGCGCCCAACTAACCTATAAGTACCGAAAAGAGTAGTAGTGTAAGAGACCTGATCTATAGGAAGAGCTGAAACTTGCATTCTGTAGAGGGCATCAAACTTGAGACACTTGGAGCAGTTTGAGCAGGAAGAGAGGAGAAAACTTACAGGAATCTCATTGCCGGTATTACCTCTGAAGGTTGTGTAATATAATATTAATTTAAGGGTCCTACATTTTCATTTGTTATATAATTTACAGAATTGGATCATTGGGTAGACAAGCATTAGGTTGACATGACTGAAGGTCGACAGGGTCATAAGGTTGACATGGTTTTTTTTAACCTGATTGTCGACACAGTGGACATGGACACAAACATAGTACTGCATCCCCTCGCATGGCTCGCTGCACTTGCCGTGCTTTGGGCACGATGTCTCGCTGCGCTCGGTGCACTATTTTATTCTCCCACCACGCCCTAGTGGATGGTAGGGCATGAAATACCGCCTGCCGGCACATGTCTGTTAAAAAAACAGTGAAAAATCCCATGTTGACCTAATGACCCTGTAGACCTAATGCTTGGTGACCCAGTGACCGTATTCCATAATTTCAAATAAACTGTTGAATCAACAACTAAATGCAAAGTTGGACTGGCAATTTTTTTTTTTTTTTTTCGGTTTCAACCTAAAACCCCACACACCCTAGGCGACTAAGGGCACCACCGTTTATAGTTAACTGTATCGGCTGTGATGTCACCAGGACCCAGCTAAGCATGTTAGTGTAGAACCTCGACTTTCTCTCTCTCTCTCCCCCCCCCCCCCCCCCCCTTTTTAAATTTTATTTATTAATAGTTTCTTATATAGCGCACACATATTTCACCGTTCTTTTAGAGATGTTTCATTATCTTGCACGGGAATGCAAAAATGATGTCTAGTTTATTTTGTTGGCAATGGCAGATATCACGTAAGGTAAAAGACAAAACAAAACCACAGGATTGAAACTGATGGAAGAGAATAAGCGACTTGTCAAAACATGCTGTGCCGGTGACACGCTATGCCTGGTTCCCTGGGGAGTTGCTGTAATTGGATGTGCATTGCCATATGGTCTTATTTACCCCTAAAGATGTGCAGGACATGCATTAACCACTTAAGTGACTGAGAATATACAAGCAATGCAAACAATGCTTTACTGATTCTAGTTCCTCAAGGTTTCTCATTCTTAAGAAAAATAATGGAAAAAAAGGGTACTTGTGTATTATCACGGCGCCCATCGCATATCAGAAGGCATACGATGGTATGCGATGCGATACAATGTTAGCAGATGTTATACAATTTCAAATTGTATACCATCGAATTGTATGGCATACACAATGGTATAAGATTTTTAAATTGTATAAGCACCCTAATGGGTGTTTTTAATGTTAAATGTGCCCCCTATAAGATAAATAATTGTATAAGCACCGTAATAGGTGCTTACAATGTTAAAAGCACCCCTACGCCACCCTTCTATCAACGCCAACCCGAAGCGTGGCGAGCGCAGCCTTACGCGTCCTCCGACCTTTTCATACCCCCACTATCCACGTCGGCGTGGAGTTGACTTTATATAGTTTGGCGAGCCCGAAGCGTGGCGAGCGGCCGCGGAATACATGTGAAGTAATGCTGGGCTCAGTGCGCTCGCCACGTTTCTGGCTCGGTGGCTCGCTGCGCTCGCCACACTATATAAAATCAACTCCACGCCGACGTGGATAGTGGGGGTATGAAAAGTTCGGAGGACGCGTACCGCCGCCCCTCGCGGGCTCGCCATGCTTCAGGTTGGCGTTGATAGTGGCAGTGGCGTGGGGGTGTATTGTAAGCACCTATTAAGGTGCTTATACAATTAAAGATTGTATATACAATTTTTTAAATCGCATCTCATTGCATTGTATGCAGTTTTATGCCATATACAATGCTATACAATTTTAAATGGAATACAATGCCATACGACTGAATATCGTGGGCGCCGTGATAATACACAAGTACCAAAAAAAGAATGGTTCCACTAGCATACCTCCCAACATGACCCATTCCAGGAGGGACACATTGCTCTGTTTCTGGACATCCCTCGTAATACATGATTGCCATCACCAGTTTTAACAGGTTTGGGGCAGCATGTATTAAAATAAATTGCCGCAGCAATGCTAGCGCATATGTATTGACATATGCGGCTATCATTGCGGTGTGGTGACGGAGGGCCCCCGCGATACCTGTGATGTGCATATACAAACAATGATTTTCCAATTCTAAATTGAAGAAAAGGTTTTTCAAAAAATCTCTGCAGTCTTTTACGAAGTGGAGTAGTTCCACTAGCGAATTTACAATTGGGTAATGTCATTGCTATGTAGTTTATCATGACAGATGGTTTTCCTCCATGTCTGCAAATGCAGCATTAATGGAGCAAGCCATCTTGCCCAAAGTATGCCGAGCAACTCTAGGGTACAATGATCACATATGAGGAATCTTTATTTTTTAAACCTCTTTATATGAAGTCCTGGCTCTGTAAATGAAAATCAGGGCAGTTTTCCACTATCGGGGAGGCATATAATCTCTAGAATAATTCATAAATGAAATTCTTTCGAAGGAATAATTACTCTGTCTTCCCGGAAGTTTTTCGTGTTTAAAGGCATAGTTGTCAGTGAAGAATAAATTCATTGTTACCGACCGTAAGAGCTATAGATCAGTAAAACACAACACCCTCCTTAGCTATGCAAGCTATGTAACACTATAGTGGTTATGGGTGTGACTAGTGCTATGATTCCTGGTCTTACGTTCTGAATGTGATTTGCTTTTCCTTTGTGAATTTGTGTACGCTTTACCAATTGGTTTAAAATGATCTGGTAGTAAATTATATGAAGCTAGTTACAGCGGATGGCAACTGTATATGGCCTGAAGTTCCTGATCTGTGCAGTCTCTGTATAATCCTGCTCGGATTATTTGCTGTATTACATATCGGCTGTATGTTAGATATTGTCACACTCTGCTTTAATACAAATAGGATAAGCTCATACATTTTAAATCTCTTTTTTTCTCTTCTTGTCCCTGTAAAATTGCCCTGACCACTGTGTATCTGGGGATTAGCAAACCTCCTGCATTGTGGCAGATAGGCCTGTAATATTTACAGATTTCTGTATGAATATCTATTACCATTCTATTGGCAAGCATCCAGGGCACTGTGTCCCTTTCAGCCCTTTATGATCACCGCCTATAAATATCAGATGGCGTTTATTGAGTGTAAATCTGCGCACACGGGTGAGGATCATTTGGTCGACCAACCTAAGGTCGACTTGCATTGTGTCGACCAGTGAAGGTTGACATGGCTTTAGGTCAACATTGGGAAGGTCGACGTGGCTTTTCATGTTTTTTTTTTGTCCCGAATGTGGACACTATCGGTGCGCCACGTCCCCTCGTATGGCTTGCTGAGCTCGCCATGCTTAGAGTGCGGTGCCTCGCTACTCTTGGCACGCTCATCTATTCTTCCTCCACACCCTAGGGCATGAAATACTGCCTGTCAGCACGTTTGCTCAAAAGTGAAAAACCCCATGTCGCCCTTACCAAAGTCAACCTAATGACCATGACCTAAAGCCATGTCGACCTTTTCAGTGTGTCAACCTAAGGCCTTTCAACCCAATACATGTTGACCTAACGACCGTACAGTTAATGATACATCGGCCAGTATGTACACTGGATATAGGTAATTGTGCGCTCCCGCGCATCATCTGTACATGCAGCTCAATCTTGTCGGTGACTGCACATATTGGGCAGGTGACTTCACTGACTGATATCGTTCTCCTGTGGCACCGCCAATATAGTTCACTATATTGGCAGCCTTGGTAATCATCCAGTGTACCCAGCTTAAGACAGCTAGATCAATCAACGAGGAAATACCAAGTCTTATTAAATCACACAAGATCTAAAGGTTTGGTAGTTTGTCATATTTCATTTGATATCCTATTTGGCTGTGCCCGCTGCCCACCTCTTTGATCAGCTTGCGGCGTCCCCTGCCCATAACTACTCTGCATCCCCTGTCCAGGGCAAATCTTATGTGCAGCTGGTCCGACCTCCCAACTCCGATCCAATGCCCACAGGACCGCGCATCGGTTCAGACTGGGTCTACACATGCGATTTGAGCCAATTTCACAGCCCGATCCAACTGAATTGGGTGAAATCGGGCCCAAATAACACAGTGTATAGGGGCATTAAGAGTTCTACGGGAGAAAAGCACTATATAAATAAAACTATTCTCACAGATTTTTCTTATGAAATCCTATAGCTGCAAGTTGGTGAATCCCTGCTGATTGAATCAACCTGACGCAGTAATTAGTCGCAGACTAAGCCCCACAGCTAATTCAATATGCCCCATTGTGATTTCCATATGGGGAAAGTGCTCCCCCCCCCCTCCCCACTGGTTAATCTAATATATATCTAAAATCTTGTTAGTGGGAATTCCTGTCGTATTAACACGTTTTATAAATATTTATAAAGTGGTGCGTTGAAATTACAGAAGTCCTACTAACCTAATAATAATAGTTTTATTTATATATGCTTTTCTCCCATAGAACGCATAGGGCCAGATGTAGCAAGCTTCAATGATAAAGTGGAGAGTGATAAATAACCAGCCGATCCACTCCTACCTGTCATTTTTCAAACGGCCTGTAGTGTGGCAGTTAGGAGCTGGTTGTTTATCACTCCCCATTTTATCACTTTTTGAAGCTTGATGCATCTGGCCCAAGAGCTTTCTGACTATCGTGACTCTTCAACCACTGCATGCATGGATGTGGCCACTGGACTATCCTTGGCTATGTATGCATTGTATCGTTTGTCAGAGTGAACAGTCAGTTCAATAGATATTTGATGACAATATTGTTTGCAGTGTTGTCTAATGTGCACCCAGTTTTAGTTCTCAAGTCATTCCAAATAGTATATGTCATACAAACCTAAAAAATGGATTTTTAAGGCCCACTGCACTTGGAATCACAGGTTCCAAATTGATGTTTATACATTCCACCAGATGGTGGCACTGCTGTGGTGTTTTTGCATGTCCTTGCAGCATACTGCCTTTAGTCAATCACCGTTTCCAGCTGGTCACATTATCTGTCTTTTGTAATGAGTAATTTTATAATTAACGTAAGTATTTTAAACAGTGCTTTCCATGCCCCTACGTATTGGAGTTTTTCATTTCTGTTTTTCATTTCTTATGTATTATCATACCGTGAATGTCATGCAGATGTGTGCACCCAAATGTAGGATATATTGTACAGTACCTGGTTAGAGTTGTGGTTTAATTACACATTTGCCCAATAAATACACTTCTTCATATTGATATTCTGTAATACTCGCTTTTTCTCTCTCAGGGACATCATGATCACACATTTTGACCCCACCATCACCTTTGATGGACTGACTAATGAAGTGCGAGACATGTGCTCCTTTGACAATGAGCAGCTCTTCACAATGAAGTGGATCGATGAAGAAGGTAACTTACTAACCCACTGAGCCTTATAGCATGATTTTTGTTATATGAATGTGTGTGGTCTGTGAACTGGAAATGGCATAACATGTACAGGGTACTTTCTGCATTTATTGCCTACAGATGAATAGAGAGGTGTACTTCTGGCAGGAAGGAACCAGCCATATGCTCACATGTGGTAGATCATGGGGTTAGATACAGCGGCGTAACTATAGCACCGCAGCCCCCGCCACCGCGGGGGGGGGGGGGGGGCGCTGTGCATGTGGGGGCGCCGGGGGCTGCGGTGCTATAGTTACACCCCCAATCCCCCGCAGACTTACCTATCTCGCCGGTCCCGGCGGCTCCGTTCTTCTGCTGAGGACCACCACAAAATGGCCGCCCCCATATAGCACACAGTTCTCTGAAACTGTCTGCTGTATGGGGGTGGCCATTTTGTGGTGGTCCTCAGCAGAAGAAGAACGAAGCCGCCGGGACCAGCGCGATAGGTAAGGCTGCAGGGGATTGGGGGGGTTTTGCATGGGCGGCGGGGGATTGGGGGTGCTTGGTGGGGCGGGGGCGCCCAAAACTTCGTTACGCCACTGGTTAGCTATGCAAAGAAGATATGGCATTGCTACATGAATTCTCATGGTCATTTAGTACGAGAGGTAGAGGAGGTCTGGTAGCTGGTCATAGATATTACTGATATCTGTCATTTTTACCCAACTCTAAATTAATTTATATGTTTGATATAAAAGACTTCACCATTGCCAAAGTGTTTGCGTTAGAAATCCTTTGACATACAGTAAGTGTCTTTAACAAAATATGTGATCTGATACTTGAAGCAGTTGTAAGTTCTTTAACCACCTAACAGGTTAATATTTATATTTTTTTTAAAAGTCACCAAAATGATCTAGTGTTTTTTTTTTTTTTAACTGTATAGCAGCCCATACACGCTGCAATGCGGGCTGTGCGTTATGTGCTTTGAGGTGCGCGCTCCCGCGGCACCTCATCGCACAGTACAAAAAGTATGTGCTTGCACATACTTTTTGTGCTTAGTTTTCATCACATTGCATCGCATTGCATGCACAACGCATGCACAGGCAATGCGATGTGATGCGTGCTAGTTAAGCACCGAACGCACACCCGTATTGCATCGTGTATGGCCAGCATATGAAATTTAGATTTACTGTTACTGTAATATAGAATAAATTTAGCTCAAAGGAGTTACACCCCAAAATACAACCTTCCATATAAAGATCAGCATAAGGGACCAGTAAATACCAGTGAGTCTCCTGATCACTGAGTGCATCACTGGACTGTATCTTACCATGATGAAAGTTTAACGTTGCTTGATATTCTTTGTGTCGACCTTTTGACACTGAATGTGCGAATGCCTATGTTGTGGTGTAGATGTATGAAGCAGTGATAATGGAGGAGAAATGATAAAGTTCTTGGTACTTTATCACCGGCCAATCCGCTCCTGTCACTTTTTTAATTCAACCTGTAACTTAACAGTCAGGAGCTGATTAGCCAGTGATAAAGTACCAAGAACTTTATCACTTCTCCTCCCTTATCACTGTTTTATACATCTACCCATAACATAGGCGTGTGCACATTGAGTTTTCGGGGTGCACAAGCATCCCTTAATGCTGTGCACACCCTTATGAACACCTCCCTGCCGCTAGCAATACATTTTTCTTTTGCTTTTTAGAACTGTACTCCATTAAAAGAAGTGCCCATCAATCAATTATGTGTGTTTTTGCATGGGATGCGTTCACTAGGTCAACATACTTGAAGGTGGATGGGGACATTTGGTCGACACATGCATTAGGTCGACATGGGGTTTTTCACGTTTTTTTGAGCCGACATGTGCTGACAGGCAGTATTTCATGCCATACAATCCACTAGGGTGTGGTGGGAGAATAAAATGGTGTGCCGAGCATAGCGAGGGGACGTGGTGCACTTATTTTAGTGTCCATGACGGCTGTGTCGATATTCGGGATAAATAAAGTGAAAAACCCCATGTCGATCTTTTGACTGTCAGCCTTGCCCATGTCAGCCAAATGACCCTGTGCACCGCCAGACTGGTTGACCTTGATGCATGGCGACCTTCAGTGGTTGGCCCAATGCATATTGACCTTTTTCTTGTTGACCCTATGACCCATGTCCATTTTGTATTATTAATTGTACTAGACCAGTGGTAGCCAACCCTAGCCCTCGAGAGCTACCAACAGTTCACATTTTCCAGACAACCTAGCTGCTGCACTCATTAATCACTGACACATTTTAAAAGATCCACAGGTGGAGCTAATTAGCTCACTTGTGATTCTGTGAGGAGACCTGCAAAACATGCACTGTTGGTAGCTCTCGAGGACTAGGGTTGGCTACCCCAGTACTAGACCATTGTCCTATCCCTACATACCTGCGTCATCCATATATGTGTATGACTGTATTTGCATGGACTGTTACACAGAGTAATTAGAAGAATAAAACTGAAATAGGCAGGAGATTATGGTGTGGCTGAGAGACGTTTTATATTGTAGCAAGTGCCAATAGATGGTGGTGGACACGTCTGATTGGTGGTGTTAGACACACCAATAGGTGGTGGTAGACGCACCCTTTTGATGGTGCACCCGTACTAAAATGTGCCGCGCACACCTATGTCCCTCAATCCTTAAAGTCCGGATATGAAATTGCAGGGATGCACATACCTCCAATGGACAGATAACTGGAAACAAATGATCACCACTTGTCTCTCCTCAGCCACATTATACTGTTACACTGTACTTGCTCTACTTGCAGGACATCGCAGTACTGCAAAAAGATCATCTAACAGCAGAGAGGGATCCTATGGATCGCCCATTACTCATTGCTGACTGGGAGGAGGAGGAGACAGAAGGAAAGCACGGCTGCTGGTCAATCCTATCCTTGTCTCCTATAGCAGCTGTTCCCTGGCAGCACCTGTATTTGGAGCTGTGACTTCAGAGAGCAGAATACAACATTATCTTTTATATACGTATTTTTAGGACCCTCTCCTGGAAAAACGTAACGGTCGTATGTTTTCTGTTTGTAAATAAATGTTTACATGATAGGGCAGATTCAATTAAGGCAGATGCTTTCTGAGCCTGTTATGGCCAGTGCCATGCACTATGTCCTGCCCTATATAGTGCAGGAATTCTAATTGGTTGATGACCGTTTTCTTGACATGAGTAAGGGTGTTTGTTTTCAAGTATTATTTTTTCGTTGAAAAAGACTTCTAAAGTAATTACATTTTTTATGGTTTGTCACATAACACCAGATGTATCCGATGTTTGAAGTTGGTGAGGATTTTGCAATTGTGAAGTGTATAGTTTTTTTAATGTAAATATACCCACTTATTTTCCACAAAGGTGTCTAAGAACAGTTATTGAAGTGCTGTGTGTGTAAGTTTGGTCTGTACGAGACACTGTATTCCTCCCCAGATGGCAGGTTGCCGTGGCACTGTGAGAGGCAGCAGCAGACACAGGACCTGTCAGAGGGAGACCTTCCATTACAGGAGAAGGTCATAATAACAGTGGAGCCATTTCAAATGCAATTTAAGTGGAAAGTTTACAAATTAACTTTCAACTATTGCTTTACTGCACTATGGCCCTTATTCAGATCTGATCGCAATACAAATTTGTTCTCAAAATGGGCAAAACCATGTGTGCTGCAGATGTAACATGTGCAGAGAGTTACATTTGGGTGAGGTGTGTTAAACTGAAATCTAAATTGCAGTGTCAATATAATGCAGCCAGTATTTACCCTGCACATCAACAAAATAACGCACGCAAATCTAACCCTCTCTGCACATTTTACATCTGCCCCACCTGCAGTGCACATGGTTTTGCCCAATTTGAGAACAAATTGGCACTGCGATCAGATCTGACTATAAGGGCCTATAGGTAGTAGCTTATTGTGTAAGTATGTGTTAGCACTGCCACTTCTAATTGGAATACTCTACACCAGGCATGTCCAAACTATGGCCCTCCAGCTGTTGTGAAACTACAAGTCCCGTCATGCCTTGCCACACTTTTTTTATTAGGGAATACTAAAACTTTGGCAAAGCATGCTGGGATGTGTAGTTTTACAACAGCTGGAGGGTCATAGTTTGGACATGCCTGCTCTACACTGAACATTTCTCAAATGTAATGGTGGAGCAATAGAAAGAGATATATAGGACTTCCTACTTGAAATATCTACAGTACAAAGCACTTTGATGGGATGTCTGTTAGTAGACCCCTGTAGCAGTTTCTTCTCTCCCCTGTTGCCCTTTTCCATCATAGCACCCAATAGTAGTAATCCCCCTAGTAGAAATATCTACCCCTGCAGCCTTATACAGTACATTGCCGCTCCCCTTCATATATACGCAGAATGCATTTCTCAGAGACGAGCGATGGGGATGGATACTTGGGATCAACAGTCTATGTCGATCCTTGAATCCATGGGTGGTCTGTCAACAAGTTTAACTTGCTACTAAAGGTCCATACACACTGGGCGGTTTTGCCCAGCATGTATGGACAGCGATGATTGTTGTCATCACTGGGGGGGGGAATACACACTGATCAGCTTTCACCCTGCCCGGCGCTGTCAGCGGGGGTGGGCGGATGGCTTTGCATAGCGCAGCGCTATGCAAAGCGATCCACAAAGCTGTCATCTACCAGCAGATGAGCGGCGGCCGGCAACGATAATACAGGAGCGCGGAGCATTGTGAAGGTTACATTTAAAATCTGGTTGACAAGAACTTGCAGGGTTAGGTAACCTGAATGTCTCCGTCTGCTTCTCCCACATGCCCAGCCACAGTCTAATACCCCTTTCAGACAGAAAAAAAGACCCGGGAATTTCCCTGCTCTTGCCGTGTGGACCCGGGTTTTTCTTCTGTCTGAAAGCGTCAACACGGGTCTAAAGTTCCGGGACTTTAACCCAGGTATTTACCTGGGTTTTTCCCGGGTCTGTATTCCAAAAACCCGGGTCGCCGGCTGTCTGAACGGAAACGACCCGGGTTTTTGGGATTATTACACATTGTTAGGCACTGATTGGCTCTCCTGGTGGGGTGCTGGCTGATTGGTTGTGAGGATAGGCTTCTCTGATTGGCTGGGAGGGCATGGCAATGGAGCTGGCCTCTGAGGTCATTAGGGAGCTGAAAAAAGGATAGCATGGCCCACTGGTAGAAGCAAGAGGTGAGAGCTGCTGGCAGTGAGAGGGGAGGAGGATATCGGCAAACAGATGACTGGGACAGTCAAAGATGCCACAGTGTACTCAAACATTGCAAATATACTGACAGCCATGTGAGGTAACATGTACCTTCCAGTATATAAAAACAATAAAATTTGTTTACAACATATCCTTGTGTCATGCCATGGTTAATGCATTGCAGTGAGCAGTCACCACCCACTTTTGATGACCTCATCTCTGTGTGCCTTTAAAACTGTCCTATTCTTATGACACACAGAGTTTTGCAGGAAAAATCCAGCTTCTGTGTGAAAGGGGTCGACACGGGAAATACCCGGGTTTTTGCTCCTGTGTGAAAGGGGGCCAGCCCCTTGCTGCCTAGTTGTACCCGGGTTTTTGTATCTGGGAAATACCTGGGTTTTTGGGATTTTTCTGTCTGAAAGGGGTATTATTTACTGCATGCTAAACTGTTAGCGGATACTGCCGTTTGTAGTGCCACAAGTTGTCTACCCCTGTATACAGCAATGGAAATATGTTCAGACATTAATGCTGAAGTTGATACTAATAACTGAACAAATTCTTTTTTTTTTTAATATATATTTATTAACGGTCTTTCAAAATCCAAATATTTGGTTTAATCTTTGAAAATAATGCTATTGGAGGGCATTGCAAGATAGTATAGAAATGACTGTGGAAATTTATGGTAAGCTAAAAAAAGAACTAGCCTTTTATTTCCAAGCCCACCATTTAAGTAATTAAATGCAATTTGCAATTTTTTTTCTTCAAATGAAAACCCTTTTTCAAATTTGTTCTCCAGTTAGAATTTAGCAACTGTGCTTTTTCCATCTTCCCTTCTCCTCAGTTGTACACACATGTGTTTATGTACATATTGATATGCGTGTATGTCTTTTCTTTTCCTCCTTTGCTGATCTCTACTACCTCCTCGGTGACAGCAGCTGCCACCGATCATGGGCAACAAGTGTTCTTGCTTTGTTTCCAGCAAAAACTACCCTGCCATATATGGTTTTTCCAAGCTGACGGACAGCTACACAAGTACCCCTTCAACACAAGAACTGAAGCCTTTTCTAGAGCCAGATGAGGAGGGAGATGCAGTTGGAAATATTGGTGAGGGACAGTTATGATGCACAGCAGCTGGTGTTCTGGCATCTTTACAGTGACTGTCTAACATTTCATGCCTTAACCTTCTGGTTCTTCTACTTGTTACATTCCTGTTGCTGCACTGACATGCCTGTCGCCCATAGCTGCCAGTACAATGTGCAGTCTGACACTTCCCTCTCCTGCAAGTTAAAGGTGGTGTTGCTTCCTGCATGTGTTTTGCACACCTCTAAATGGGGTTGTGCAGACAGTGCGAGGGCAGGGTGATTTTGACTAAGGACGATTTTGTCAATAGGCAAAATACATGGCTTAGTCTAAATTGCTTGCCTGCACTGGGAAAGCCCTGTACACACGGTGCAATCCTGGCTAACTTACTTACTAGGCAATTTATGGATAAGCTCCATGCACTCTCAGAAGGACCCTTCTGAGCGATATCTTATATATAAAAAAAAAAAGTGTAGTGTGTATGCTCAATATTATTAAAGATGCGCGCTCCCTCACACTGTTAACGACCACACACATACACACACACACACACACATATACACACACACACACTGCTGTACATCTCATTCAGTGTGTACGCGCTATCTAGTTTAATCAGCGACACCGCAATATAGTTATCTATATTGGTAAAGCCGCTGGTTGGCTAGTGTGTATGAAGGAATAGGATCTTTTTCGTTTTTTTTTTTTTTTTTCTTCTGCTTTATGTAATAGTCCATTTTATGATTCGGTCATGATCCCCCACAATGCACAGCACTGAATATTTAGGCAAGGGCTTTAAAATGGATAGTATATTACATACACACTTGGTGGCCACTTTTCATATACACCTTTTGTAGTAATCTGAAAGTGCTATAATATATTGCGATCTAGTGATTATAAAGGTCATTGGCATACACTGATCTCACCTTTGTGTTAAGGCCCCCATACACTAGGGCGACTTGTCCTAAGGACAAGTCAGCCCCGATTTCCCCAGAGCTTCCCCGGGGAGCTTGATAAGATTTTTTACATGTGATAAATCTGATGCGATTTATCACATGTAAAAATCCGGGGAGCTGGCGGTCCACGGGAGCGAGGCCCGGTCCGGGGGGGGGGGGGGGGGGGCGAGCGGCAGGGAGTGGGGACCAGGGGGGGGGGGGGGGGAGCAGGCTGGGAGTGGGGACCGGTCCGGGGAGCGGCAGGAGCGGGCTGGGAGTGGGGAACGGTCCGGGGGAGCGGCGCTAGATGTACCTGTAGGCAGGGAGCAGAGACCGCGGCGCAGAGACCGGGGGCGCTGCGGGAGAATAGAAAGAAGTCCTATTCAAAAGACTGGGCGGCCACTGATTGGCGCATCGGATCAGATGTCATACCGTACGCAATTTGCCCAATTTTTCGCGTAGTGTATGGGGGCCTTAAGTGGCTAGACAGGATGTGTGGTTTGTGACATGGCGTGGTTTCCTGCTGGAAGTAACTGTTAGATTATTTGCTCATTGATGGCACTAGCATATTCTGTTGTGCTTAAAAGGAAATAAAATGTTACTAAAGCAGAAACAGTAATAATAGACAAAGAAGTACAAGGGCCCCGCTTGCAATTTTACAATCTGTAAGGAGTAGTCCTTTTATATAGTGCTACATATTGCTCATTATTCTAGTGAGATTGTAGAGATTATCAATGGGCTCCATGAACTTATCACAGAGCAATGTTGGCCTGTGGTAACAGGGTTTTTCAATGACCCCCATACACTGTGACTTCTCTCCTCGGAGAAGTCTCATCCAAACCCCCTTTTGACCCACCCGGGAACTTCCTGGGCAGCAGGATCCCATGCGGTGTAAAGGCCCCCATACACTATGCGATTTTCGGCCCTTTGGGCCGATAAATCGTGTGAAATCGGGCCAAAATCGCATGTGTTTGACATCTGATGCGCGGTCCCGCGCGCATCGGATCGGATCACGGCGTTGGACCTACAGAACATAAAATATATCGGAATCTGAGCCATCATGGGTGCTTTTTAGCACCCACGATGTTCAGATCCGATATATCATTATATACAGCCCCCCTGCCTTACTAGCAGCGCCCTCCCCCCCCGCATTGACAGCTCTCCCCCCCCCCCCCCCCCCCCGCATTCAAAAGACCGGGCGGCCGCTGATTGGCTGAGCTCTCAGCCAATCAGCGGCCGCCCAGTCTTTTGAATAAGATTTCTTTCTATTCTCCCGCCGCGCCGACAGTCTCCGCCTGCACTACCTCCGCCGGGGGGGGGGGGGGGGGCGCTGCTAGTAAGACAGGGGGGCGCTGCGGGGGACACAGAGTTGGCAGTACAAGAGCCGGGCAGGAAAAGCTGTCAGCGCTGGAAAAAAAAAGCCCATACAATGAATGGGCAGCCTGTGATTGGCTGAGCGCTCTCTCAGCCATTCAGCAATTGGCTGAGAGAGCGCTCAGCCAATCACAGGCTGCCCATTCATTGTATGGGCTTTTTTTTCCAGCACTGACAGGGAGCTCCCGCCTCCCCCTGCCCGGCTCTGTCACTGTCCCCCGCAGCGTCCCCTGCACGCTGCCTTAGCAGCGCCCCCCACCAGCAGCCCTGTTCTGCAGCCCCCCCCCTGCTCCCCGTGTTTACATGTGATAAATCGAGACGATTTATCACATGTAAAAAATGGCACATCAAGTGCCAATCTTATTAAGCTCCCCCGGGGAGCTGCCGGGGAAGCTCAGGGGGAAGTCGGGGGCGACTTGTCCTCAGGACAAGTCGCCCTAGTGTATGGGGGCCTTTAGAGTAGTAAGAGAACACCTTTTTAATACTACTTGAACTGTAAACGGGGAGTTAAATGAGCAGATTTATTTACAGTTTCTTACATAGCGCAGCATATTCTGTTGTGCTTTACAATTGGAAACTAACTCATTTATGGAGGTTAGACCAGTGTTTTTCAGTTCCAGTCCTCGGGACATCTTATGCTGACCGTACGCTGTGAAGGCCCCATACACTACTGTGACTTATCGGAGGCTTGAAGTCTCATGCGAGTTCACTTATACCCCTTATTCCACTACCCGGTAAATTGCCTGATCAGCCCCTTTTACACTTAACCCGGGGCTTGTTTTTTCCTATAGATTACATAAGAAAAAGCTTTTTTAAAGGGCTTTACCAGGGGAGGTCACAAAACAGGGCCACCATTACACCAAAAGGGCACCATTAAAAAGATTACCATATTAGAAGAAGTGACCACACTAATTTTTTTAAAATAACATCTCTTTTTTTTTTACTGCCAAAAAGTGTCTTTTATGGCGTACATAAAAATGAATAAAAGTGAACGTAAACATGTTAAACAAGTGCCCATAAAATTGATAAAAGTGCAAGTTGCAGGGTTTAACCAAACTGTGCCTACAAGGGGACTGAATGCAATAGATGCATTCAGAATTCTTATTGCAATAAGAAAAAGGATACCAAAGAAAAATACAGGTATTTCTTATGGCAAATTACAATATACCCTAAATTCAGGGGAGTCTAGGTTTGGCAGCAGTGTAGTAGACGTGTTGTCACAGCTAGTGGTGTTTGCCTCACTATACTCTGGGTTTAGTGGGGCACTGGCAGCAGTGCTGGAGGCATAGCTAGTGGAAGTGTTGGGAGTGTAGCTAGCACCAGTGGCCGGGTGGTAGCTAGTTGCTGTGCTGGGGGCGTGGCTACTGGGTCCTCTATATTGTAGAGAGGCTCTTGGTGTGGCTGGTGCTAACACGAAGTGCTAGGGGCAGAGGGAGTTGGCCCTCTACTGTATTGGCCATATGCATACTCATGGTGTGCTGGGGCCTGTGAAGCATGTGGTGGATACTGTGGATAATGCGGAGGCGGCGTATATACCCACGATTAAGTATCCGTTCCAAGAAGGACAATTGTCTGTCCTGCATGTCCTTTAATTGATCCAAGAAAGAGTGTTGCAGCGATCTTTCATTTGCTAAAATCTTCGACATGCAGGCCCAAAGGGGATGCTCGTATGGAGGAGTCCACCTACCCGGGTGGCTACCAGGCCGCAGGATCACATACAAAACACCATATGTGATTCTTTTGCATACAATGGATCGTATGCGATCCCAGACTTGGCTGCAGGGTTCAAGTATATCATTGTGGCAACCATGGGACACGGGGCCGCAAATCAGATCGGAATCGGAGGTAAAACACATACGATTTGATTTTTCATGCGATTTCTCGGTGCAACAGTGAGGCAATGGGTATTAAAGTATGGTTTTCAAGGGCTTCTGAATATGAAAAATGGGTAAACACAAATCTGTTGTATGATTTATTTATTTTTTAAGAAATTGATGTCTGTCCTGTTTTTACCTTTTAAAGTAAAGGTCCATACACACTGGGCAATTATTATTATTTTTTTCCCAGCGTGTATGGACAGCGATGATAATTTTCATTGCTGGGGGGAAAGCTGCTCAGTGCATAAACACTGAGCCACTTTCCCCATGTCTGGCGCCGACAGCAGGGGAGGACGGCTTTGCATAGCGCAGAGCTATGCAAAGCCGTCCTCAAAGCTGCTGATCTGCTGGTATTACCAGCAGATGAAAGACTTTCCCGGCTCAAACATGCTTTTTTGAGCTGCTTTCATATCAAAGTCGCCAAGTGTGTATGGGCCTAAAGTCTGTAATAAACAGCAGGCAGTTGCTGTAAGCTCTATGTGCTGCTGATTCAGGGATGTTCCGTTCTGTGTGTGTCTGGGCTGCATCCTGAAACAGACTATGCAGTTTTGGCTTCCTGTATCTCTTTATTTGTAGGGCTATCCAGGACTCGTGATCCGTTTCTTGCATGGTGATCCTGATCTTGTTCTAGTGGTTACATTTTCCAGGACTGAAATCTGCAGCTGTGTTTCTGTCGTCACTTGTGGAAAAATGTATTATGTGCATGGCACTGTAAGCACTGCTTCTACTGACACGCATAGCAATGGCTTCTCCGCTGATGGGATCAGATAGCATGGCTTGCATGTGTTTTCTGACTCCCCTTCTGTCTTCTATTTGTAACAAATTACATAATATATATTACTAGCCCTGAGCGGCTCCATAATGATTATTAAAGATATTATTTTGCATTCGGCAGAGATTGGAATTCAGTGCTTCATACGTGACTGCTGTGCTAATATAAAGATGGTGATATACGTTGTTGTAATTTCCAGGTAATGCAGCTCTCCAGTGTGGGAAGTGTATACTGCTGCTATGTTTTATTTGTCCTGGCGAATGACGTTTTTTACAATGAAGCTTAATCTTTTCCTGGGGCTGTGTTTTGAATTTAGAAATCCGTAGGCTAGCATTTTATTTCCCATCATTGTTTGTTTCAGAAGATGACTGCACCATATTCCATACGGGTGTGGATCGTATTGTCGACACAGTGTTAGGTCGACATGTGGCAACGTTGACATGGGTTAGGTCGGAAGGTCGACTTTTTTTTACCCGAATGTCGACACAGTCGAGATGGGCACAGCTGGAAGTCAACCGCAGCCCCTCGCATCGCTCGCTATGCTTCGCGCACGGTGCCACGCTGCGCTCGGCACACTATTTTATTCTCCCGCCCATAGTAGTCTGCAGATGTTAAACCTCATCTGAGGAAGCAGCCTGCTCCTTTTTTTTTTTTTCTATTTGTGTGATTATACAACGCAATAAGCTACAGACTGGCCTTATGTCAATTGTTTATATTTGTGTTAAAATAAGCATACATTAAACAATGCTTAGAAATGTATTAATCTTTCACCATCACTAGTATTTGAACACATGCTTAAAGGATAGGACCAGGTTTTTCACTAGTCCTTTTCCAGATAGGATTGTGTAGTAAGCAGAATGCATGTGGCTAAACCTGCATTTGCTTTACATGAAAAGTGATCATTGCAAATTCTGGGGGCGAGAATGAATGTCACTTAGCCTTGTGTGAGTGCACAATATCCATGATGCCAAAGTCATTTAGGTTCCATGTTTCATCTGTGGAATTTGGCCTCATACTGTACATTCCCAATCCCACCGACCACACCATGCAGTGAAAGGATTTGGCTGTCGTAGTCCTAGCTCTGTCCTGCAAAATACAAATGACCGGGAACAAACTAGGAATAGAAAGTGCAAATATTGTATATTGCACCTCTGCAACACTTCACTCGTTGGGTGGGGGGACACGGCGACTAGAGATGTTCAGATGGTGCACCTAATGAGCAGAATACATACTGTAATAGGTGCTACCTATAGCAGAAGCATTCCTTTGTGTGTATATGTATGTTTTTGGGCCTCCTAATGTGTGTGTGTTCCACTCAGTCAGTGACGCTCCCCACCACTAACCTTATTGGTTATTAGGGGAAAATCCAATTGCAGTTGACAGGTGTGTGTTACAGTGGCGTTTGCAGCACCACCACATATTGCACCCTTCACAGGGCATTCTTACCCCAAGTTTACACAATTTTGTACACTTCTCTAATAAGCTGCAAACAACAAAATTGTATGAGCCTGAGGTGCCGTACAGTGCAGCTGTGAGAAATTTTACCCGCAATTGGAGTTTCCCTTAGTCACAGGGCAGGATGTTCAAACATCTGCAGCCCAGCTCCGCCCCCCCTTTGCCACTCATCACCGACATAATTATCGCATATGCTCTAACATATATAATAATTATGGCAAAGGACAGCTCTTGCGTTAAGAGCTGTCCTTTTGCGGTGAGAGTCAGCGGGTCCCACCGGCTCTCCCCTCCCTCCCTTACCTGGCGCTGCTGCTGCGCCGGGCTCTCCTCCTCCCTGCACCCGGAAGAGGATCATAGTGCAGGGAGGAGGTCACAGGTCCAGGCAGCACAGCTCTGTGCTGCCTGGACACAGGTGAGGGGGGGTCGGGGCGGCGGTGGGTCGCGTTAGAAGCCCATGGGCTTCTATGGGGGCATCGCCAGATTTTTCTGGTGATGCCCCCTGTCGCGGTAACCCGGCAGGGGATGCTTACAGCATCCCAAAATGCGGTAAAAACCCGATAACGGGATGCTTTAGAGAATCTCCCCCACAATCATAAATGATTGTAAATCAATTTGGGTATTCTTTGATACAAATGATCTTTTGGCAAGAAGATGAGATCAGAGCTATTCAAGAGGATAGTGAAGCATGTAGCTTTATGGGAAGATGGTGTTCTCATTCTAAAGGTAAAATAGGTGCCCATAGACGATCCATTCCCGTACCGGCCGTTCTGTACTATGAGATGCGTGCTCCCGCGCATCTCATCGTATGGTACAAAAAGTATGTGCTGCACATACTTTTTGTACTAGCTGTTCATCGCATTGCATGCCTTGTGCACTATATAAGTGCCGAACGGATCCGATGAACGGATACCATCTCTTGTTTTAATTGTATACCGCTCCTATTTTTTCTAATCTACCATATCCAAACTCATCGGAGCTGCTTGGTAATCACTTTCCGTGCGCGGCACACAATCCATTTTTCGCACACCATCTCGTAAACCTGTCACAAGCAATGTGCCAGCCTCTGAGATGGATCTTGAAAATGACAAGTTATTGTCCACCCTTAACTGACTAGTTGTCCCAATATACAATGCTCGTGTATCCCTTTCCTCCTCTCCTAATACTACCTTGGATTATGAAGAAGCAAAAAGATAACTTGTAGTTATTTTTGTTGCCTCGGATTGACCAATGAGAGCATGATACTCCCATGTATAATGCATAGAAGATCCTGTGTGATGTCTAATGGGGCCTACACACAGGGCGACTGCTGAGCGATGCTAGATCACACTGCATAGCGATGTGTGCTGAGTGATCTGTCAGAGCCAGTGTTCTCCAGTAAGAACCGGCGATAGCGACGCGTGGAGCCAGGCATTGCTATGGCACCTACACAAGGAGCAATGTAGGGTCATTTTCTAAGTGATCTCGCTAGATCTCACCACATGTGTAGGACCCATTACTCATAGGGAAGAACCTCTAATCCAGGGTCCCATTCTGAATTTAGAACTTCATTGGATGGCTTTAATGGCATGGTTATTGAAGGCAGCATCTGAAGAGATAGAGGAAAGAAGTGAGTCGGACCATGATTAAGTATAGAAATCCAGTTTCTGATTTTCACTATCTTGGGTCTAAATTACATTCTTCTTTTGTCTCATCTTTTGTTTTTACAGTTTCGTGTAGATTAGGGCCTGTAGGAGTTTTTTTTAAAGCTGTACAGTAGGTGTCCACGTTATTGTTCGATTTACAAAGGTAATTAACTTCAACTCGTTCATATCCACCATGGGATCTGAACATCATTCGTTTTGTTTTTGTCTCCATCTTCCACCATTTCTCAGCTAGGTTAGTTAGAAGATTAGAGGCTTTGTCTAGCAGATCTCCTTTGCTGTTTGTATTTCATGGCGATATAGCCGTTTTACTGACTGCCCTAAGGTTTTGGCATATCTAAATTGTATCTTAATCAGAAAATGTTTATTCCTGTTTGGATGCGTTCCGATTCCCCATTAGGATGTTGCTTGAGAAGTACATTTTTACCAAAATAGGCCTCCTAATCTGCATAAGACACAACGTTTGTCAGTCTTACAGTGCCCACACACTACATCAAAATTTTGTTTGCAGACTTTACCGATAATCGGCCGCAAATCGGGCGGTATCGATCGGATGCCGCGCTCTGGCTGATTTTTTGACAAATCTTCTGATCTTACATTCTGCACGAATGATCAGATTTAGCAAAAGATTCATAGGAACGCACATGGGATCTTCAGAGAAATCTTTGGTAAAGATGTGTGCTTGTCTGAAATCTTTTGTCCAGGGCGGACAAAAGATGGTACTTGTGTATTATCTGGGCGCCCGATTTTTTTAAATCTGATGTCATTGTACAACCAAAAATCGTCCGCATGCGATACGACGCAATTGGACCCAGTTTTTAATTGTCCAGGCACCCAGATGCCTGATTCCTATGTTAAATGACCCCAGACCCGATTTTTGATTGTACACCCACCCTGATGGGTAATGACTTTGTCAAATGCCCCCCCATTGTTTACGCCACCCCACGATCAACGCCAACCCGAAGCGTGGCGAGCGCAGCGGTACGTGTCCTCCGACCTTTTCATACCCCCACTATCCACGTCGGCGTGGAGTTGATTTTATATAGTGTGGCGAGGGGACGCGCATTACTTCACATGTATTCCGCGTCCCCTCGCAGGGCTCGGTGGCTCGCTGCGCTCGCCACACTATATAAGTTCAACTCCACGCCGACGTGGATAGTGGGGGTATGAAAAGGACGGAGGACACGTACCGCCGCCTCTCGCGGGCTCTCTGCGCTTGCCACGCTTCGGGTTTGCGTTGATCGTGGCGTTGCATTAACAATGGGGGGGGGGGGCATTTTATCTAATAATTAACCGTCATGGTGGGTATACAATTAAAAATCGGGTCTGGGGGGCCAATTAACATTGGGTACAATGTAAAAATCTGGTCGGTCGCATCGCATGCGATGCGACCGATTTTTACATTGTACAAGGAACGTCTAAAAAGCCCGAAAATCGGGTCCCATCGCGTCTCATCGCATGCCTTAACTAGTGGCATGCGATGAAAAAAAATCGGGCGCCCAGATATTACACAAGTACCCAAAAGATATATCAAGGCTTATTTATACACCCATTTTAAGACCACACATCTTTCTAATGTGTGGGCAACTTTAAGATGCTCAAAAGAATGATCCAGTTTCCATGCACCAGCCAGATGAATTACAGTGACATTTAGCAGTGGCATTATGGACCTGGGTAACCGATTTTAGCACATTTTACAAGGTCGATAGGCAACTAGGCATGCAACTTTTACTGAGCACTTGTGCTATGCGGCCATTTCATTCTTGGTCTGCATTGTCACCAACTGTTACTGGTTAATTTATTTTCCAGCCAAGGATTCTAACAGTTTGGATTTGAGATTTTGTGCTTGGCAAGTCTGAATGTACACTACCCTAGGGATACCTTTTGGAATATCCCCATGGTGGCAGTGTACCCCAGGTGTAACACAGGATTGTTTGTATTTGTTTCTCCAAGTCCATTTGGGGCCACTGCATTTCCTCCCTTATGCTTTTTGAGCTTCTCTTTTTGAGTGTATATTCTATTTGGTGTACACCCTATCCTTGTGGAGCTCTGTAGCTTGCAGATGGAGGAAGTCTTAAGAGGAGCCGAACTTTATACTTTCAGAAGAGAATGTATGAATTGCCAGCTTCTGGAAATAGGACTAAATCCTGTTATAACTCATTTCTACACTGCACCACTTTGTAACCTGATTTAAAATCATTGGGTACAGAGTGACAGCAGTCATTTTCAATATTCTTGTTTTTCTTCCAAAAACAATAAGAAAACCCCCCACTACAAAGTGCCATGCTCATTTGGGATACGGTCATTAGGTCTACAACAACTAGGTCGACATAGTTCTAGGTCGACATAGTTCTAGGTCGACATGGGGTTTTTTACTGTTTTTTGAGCCGACGTGTGCCGACAGGCGGTATTTCATGCCCTACCATCCACTAGGGCGTGGTGGGAGAATAAAATAGTGTGCCCGTAGCATGGCGAGTGAAGCGGAGCACTTCAAACTGTCCATGTCGACATTCGGGTAAAAAAAAAAACAACTGTGAAAAACCCCATGTCGATCTTTTGACTGTCGACCAAGTGCTTGTCGACCTAGTTGTTGTGGACCAAACGATCCACACTCGCTCAATCGCCTGCATCACAAAATATCCCTCTGTCCCTGTGTGTGGTGAAGGCAGATGGATCTGATTTTCTCCATCACTTTGTGCTTTGACATTACGTACAGACAGTTCTGGTGAAGCAGAAGGTAATGTCTTCAGGCATGTGCGATTTATAACATGGCATTTGATACAGTGTCACATTAGCAGGGTTAAAATTACATGCTACCCTTTTAAATAGGTATTATGTGCTAATTTTGTGTGCCATGTTTCACATGTCAGTTAGCAGACTTAATGCCCTAAAGTGCAGTATATACTTGCTGCTTTATGTATTTAAAAGAGCAACAATCCCCTTTTTTAAAGGTGCTATCACCAATTGATATCTGTGATTTGCAGAACATATTTTTATTCATACAATTATTGCTTGTTTTTTACTGAATAAAAGACTACATTTTAAAGCCTACCCAGTGGTTGGTAACTATTTTTTTTTTTTTTTTTCCCGTGTTTTTATTACCTTAAACATTTTGTTTTTACAATATGTTGCCAGTTTATTACTGGCAACATATTGTAAAAACAAAATGTTTATAAGAAACAGGAATAGATTTTTTGGGGGGGTCAATACAAACAAATGCGTGTTTCTTGATTGTGGTTGGAACTGAATTGGTCAATGGAATTGATGACGGATGGAAGAGTTCCCCACATTTTAAAAGTTCCTAATTTAGTGAAGTGTAGAAGGCAAGGTGCCACCAAGCTCGTCTGAAATGAAAGCCTCATCAGAGCGTTTATTGGTGAAGTACCGGGTGAGTTATAAAAAAAACTCCCAGTTTTCAAAGGTTGACAAAAAATAGGTATGGTAAATGCGATTTTTACAATTTTAGTACAACATCTAAAAGTGCATGGAATGCAGTGTATTTTCAGTTGGTTTGGAATAGGATTTCCACTCTTTTGGGTGTATAGATTCTTGGTCGATGTTTTTGTGTAGACCTCAGATGAAAGTGAGCTTTGTCAAGAAATTGTAGTCATAACACCAGAAATGACTCCCATTGTAATACGAAGCTTCAGAAATAGACTACACATTTCTATCCCGACTGAAGCCACCATCTGGACACTTAGCATTTATGAATAGCATTCACCATTCTTTTTTGTTAACCCCCCCCCCCCCTCCCCTCACCCTGTACAAGTTTGTAAGTTTAGATACTCAGCTAACCTAAATCATCCTAGTAGAGAAGATGACTCTGACAATAAAAGCCTTTGGCCAAAGGGTTCCAAACGTGTTTTAGAAGAGTACCCCAGCGCTGATGATGGTTGGTGCAGAAGGAGGAGGTGTGGCTTCAGCTATGTATACAAAGATATTGTAGAGGGTATAGAGCTTGGTATGTACTGTGATATTATTGTCGCATGCGATCAATGTACAGCCCTTTCTAATAAAAAATAAATGTCTTTCTGTACTGTCAGGCGATCCATGCACTGTGTCCTCACAACTGGAGCTGGAAGAAGCTTTCCGCTTGTATGATCTAAATAAAGACTCTGAGCTGCTAATACATGGTGAGAAAGTAACCAACTTTTGAAGTCACTTTTTATCAATAAAGAGAACAATTATATTTCATATGACAGAATTCTTTGCAGAATGGTTTTCCTCTAATTGGGATTTTAATGGCTAAATAAAAAAATGTAATTTAAAAAAGTAATATGCACATTGGATAACTTTTATCAGTAAGGGTGATGAGTACATACATGATGTCTGGTTTCTGCTTTCAGTCTTCCCCTGTGCTCCTGAGCGTCCTGGGATGCCCTGCCCCGGAGAGGACAGTAAGTGTACCCTATGTAGATTTGATATAGACCTCAGGGGGGTGTATAATGAGCATAAACCTGAATTCTAAAACATGAATCATTTTGCTCAAACGTCAAATGTCCAGTGTAGTGATAGTATTATAATATTACATTACAGTTTTGTTTTTTTAAATAGATAGTGATTACATTTTATGAATCGGGGGTATTCAATATGGTATTCTGACTGTCTGAACCCTGGGCCAATTTTGTTTCGTCCCACAGTAAGTCATAAGTCGGAATTTAATGTTCCGGCTGTCGAATTTTAGAAAGTCTGTGTATCTGCGAAAACAGCCGCATATTGTAAAAAATAAAGACTGAATTTGACAGTTCACGGCTGTTTCCCCAAAAAATCAGATCCGACTTTAAAAAAAGTTGGGTCTGACACCCTTCAATGCTATTGTTAATGGCAGCATTGAATAGGGGAGTGCGGATCTTTCTGCTCAGGAAATATTGGCACATATTGAATACCCACTTTGTCTTGTCACACATTGGGGTTAATTGAATTGTAAGCGATGCAGGAGTTTTTTGCAGCTATGTGGCAGAGGTTTTACAATGCTCTGTATTGCTTCTAAATCTAGTCCACTATATTGTTTTTTAGTTAACAGCACCATAGGGGTGCACTGATTAAGCCTACCAGATTAGTGTGTTTTTGCGCACTGCACATCTCCTGAACATCAAGTCGCAATGAGTGACTTTACACCTCTCAATTCTATTGACCCCCATTCTGTGATATTGCATTGACACTAAGATTTCCGTCCCCACCCATAAATCTCCCAGTCTCAGCAGTCAATGACAGCCAGTGGTAGCCATTTTGTTCCATTCTGTATTTTGTGAAATGTACAAACAACATTCAAATGTAAACATTTTTTTACAATGCAAACTCATCGGAGTGCTCATGATACCTCACAGATGTCCTCCAAGTAGCTTGGAGTCTTGAATGGGTTAGTAGCTGTCCATCCGGAAACATTTATGACTAATAGATTCTTGCTGAAATTGGGTCTAATAGTAACTGCTTTTCTAGCTACTGATAGATGCTGTAAAAATAGAGCGCCCTCTCAGGGGCAGATACAATTCTGTGCGCCGATTGCCTTCCAGAATGGTGGAGAAGTCACTCTGCGACCAGTAAAATCATAGAGGTTCGCAGGAAAATGAGCAGCGTTAGGCTCTTGTATTCTACTGTGATATGAGCAGCCAAACAGCGCGGCTACACATCGCTGAGAATTGGATCTTCCCCTCTGACCTCTAACAGTGACAAGTTTTTTTTACACGTGATTCTACTACTAATAAACCCCTGGGTTTCTTTTTAAAAGTACACACATTTGTTATCCCCTATAACTGAAATAGAGCATTTTCATGTTCTGTTTTTCTAACCGTAACTAAGTGATGCCTCGTGGAATACTGTAACTGTATTTCATTTGTATTAGTGGTACTTAATATGTATTACTACATGCTTGCATATATCTCTGCTGGCTTTACCTTTGTGTAACTAGTTCTGTGATGGTGCTGGGAATTCTGCTCACACAGCTGCCCATTCATTACAGACTATTGATTTTCTTCTCTTCCTCATATCTTTATTTCCTTCAAGAGCTTTACTGTCTTATTGAGTGGTTATAATCTTCCCACAATGCAATAGCTGGTATATGTGGCCTTGCAGTATTAGTTATTTTTGACATCTTTGGGGATTGAGTATGACATAATTGGGGATATGTTGAAGCAGGGAAAGCTCTGGAAATATGAAGACGAGAGGGCGTAGAGGTAGCATGCACACCACCCGTGTGAACATGAAGTACAGCTATATACAATAACAGTTAGGTGCCTCTAATTTTAAGACCATGCCTGCATTTGAATAATGTGTTCTGTTTTGGTATTGAATATGTTGGTGGTACTATATAAATCCATACATGCAATATGTTTTATCAGAGGCCATGCAGTGCACACTGTCATGTGTAGGATATGCTGTAACGTATGCAATTTGCCACATTCATTTTTCATTTTCTGAACTATAATTAGAGTCCATCTATCGGCGTGGAGCGAGAAGATGGCGAAAGCTGTACTGCGCAAATGGGCACACATTCCAAGCCAAGAGATTTAACAGAGTAAGTATTGCTCCTTCAGCTTCTATTTTATTATTCGTTTTTATGAGACAAAATCATTTTCAGGAGGAGGTTTGTATTTACATGAAAGCTATGCTGTTACAGTGTAAGGCATGGAGTTCCTACTAATGACTTGTTCTCATGCGCTTGTAAACAACGCTAGCTTAAAGTGCAGTCAAAACTCTGCGTAACAGCGCTTTAGCGAGTTTGGTAATTGATGCTTCTCAAAGATTATACTGGTGAAGAAAATGATGACGTTACCTGGCACAGTGGAGTCTCTGTGGAATAGTTCTGAAGGTGAATGTCACTCCATAAAAATTCATTTTAGCAGACTGTGCTTTTCAGAGCCAAACTAATATTGTGGCAAATGTACACTAAGAACAGTGTTCCCAGCAATGCAAAGCTATAGAGGAGAGGAAGCACAAACTCCAACTTTGTGTACAAACAACAAGGGTACATGAATAACAATCATGCAAAGTCATAGGGTTCATATTCAAGATGCCCATATTGTCCTATATGCCACCAGATAACCAGCAAACACAATATTATCTTTAGGTTCCTTTTTATATAGCCGTTCTATATGAACGAGCATCTGTTTAGCTAAAATGCCTATCCATGGTCATTTGGTCTACAGCAAGTTGGTCGACAATAGTTAGGTCCACATGGGGATAGATCGCCATGGTTCTAGGGCGACATGGCTTTGGGTCGACACAAGCATTAGGCCGACATGGTCTAGGTCAACAGTCAATAGGTCGACATGGGGTTTTTGACTGTTTTTGGACCCAACATGTGCCGACAGGCGGTATTTCATGCCCTACCATCCACTAGGGCGTGGTGAGAGAGTAAAATAGTGTGGCGAGCACAGCGGTGCACTTTAACCAGTGTCCATGTCGACTGTGTCAACATTCGGATAAAAAAACAGTGAAAAATCCCATGTTGACCTTTTCACTGTCGCCCTAATGACTGTCAACCAACTTGCTGTAGACCAAATGATCCCGTTCCTATCCTTGCCCTATCAACTCCATTGTACTGGACTGTGAATGCTTCTGAACTTTGAGGGCTTGAACATGCATGCACATCTCTGCTATCCCTTCCTGGATGTCTAAATAGTGTCTTAAACAAAACATAGATTGTAAGTTTGCGAGCAGGGCCATCCTACCCCTATGTCTGGCCGTTATTACCCAGTTTGAGCGCTGTTGTTTCTAGTTGTAAATTCCAATGGAATACACTGCGCTATATAAGAAACTGTAAAATAAATCAACATGCCTCACTTGGATACACACTTTAAACATGGTCATGCACTGCAAGAAGTCACAGCAGTGTATGCCGACCTAATTCCACTTGAGCCGCCTGGTCCTTCACCATGCTATCCTGTTCCCCACCACCAGGAGGGGGGCCGAGTCGGAGCCGGTCTGACTCCGTTGCGCATAGGACCGCTCAAGTTTTATTTCATACACATGCAATTTAAGACCGTTCTTACCCGATTTTTAATCCCGATCCATCAGAATCTGGTAAAATCGGGCCAAATTTGCATAGTTTACGGGGGACATTCCATGCCAAATCATCACCGCTTCCAACTCGACCATCTCAGATTTTCATGAAATATGGTAGGATGATAGATGACATATAGTTACTTTCATATGTAAAATTTTAGCCCTCAGTGATGGTGTTCATGCAACAGGGTTGCAAACATGACAAAAAATAGAAAATGTATGCTTGCAAGGTCATTTAAATATAAACAAAACTTTGCTTCCTGATGTGATAGAACTATGATGTTGGTCTTGTTTAGAAGCAAAGGGACCCTAGTTTTCATTAAAAAAAAAATATATTTTACATTGAAATACTGACTTTTATAATTCAAGGTCACATGACCTTTGACCTTGAATAGCTAAAAATAAAAAAGGTAGGGTTCATTTTTTTGAACATAAAGTAAAGTATTTTTTACAGTTCACTACAATCTTTGGTATGTTTCATTTTGGGATGCCTTTGGGAACCGGAACAAAACAAATTATTAAGTACAGCAGAACCATTCATGCACTAACAATGCAGCTGGCAAGTTCCATGCTCAAAGTCTACCCCCTCTTTCAATCCCAATCTGTCTGACCTTCCACTTTAAAATGTTAGCGCTCATGAGTAATGTGCTCTACATTAATGTGCTTTTGCCTTTTTCTTATACTATGCTCTGCTCTACTCCATTCTCCCTTTGGATTCTGCAACCCTGCTGCTTACTTAGGTTACATACATACATACATACATACATACATACATACATACATACAGCAATGTTTATAAACTAGTTAACAGCCTGAGAAAATGACCAAACAACATAACTGTAATATCAGCACTGGCCGTTGTGTGTGTGTGTGTGTGTGTGTCCGAGCAGAGCAACACTTGATTTGCTCAGTCAGGCGCCATCTAGAGCACAACACTTGAATTCCTCCCTTAGAGGTGAGGAGCAACATTTGCCTTTAATTATATATGATGTAAATGTCCTGCATTGTCTTTATAATAGAGGTCACTGTTTTTCTTATGTACTCATTTATTCTCATACTTTGTTAGGCACTGCGGAACCTTGTGGCACCATATACTGTAAATAAAGGATGATGATCATAATAAACTCTTTATAATAAAACCTGCTTGCATGAGGCCTTATGGTTGCGAAGTAGGTTCTGGCCTTCGGGCATAGCATAACGTGTAATCTAAAAGCAGCTTCCAAATATTGCCGTGTAAAGTAGAATCCACATTGGCCCTAATCTGAAATGATTGCAGTAGATGTATAGATATCTATGTTGTATAACCCTCTGATGCCAGCACAGGTAGTAAAGGCCAGTTTTACAGTGATTATAGGTTCTCTTATCATACTTCAGTATACATACCGACACAACGGCTACTGATTGTGTTACTAGCTCGTTAACCCATATATCCAGTTGGTGTCAAATCATGACAATTGCATATAGTAAATCCTCTTCAGTCAACAGACTGTGGGGTGTCTATTATAGACAGTCTGTTAGAAATGTTTATCTGTTTGTAATCTCTTCCAGCGTGCCCACTGTGCCATCTGCACTGACCGAATATGGGGACTAGGACGACAAGGTTATAAATGTATCAACTGTAAGCTGCTGGTTCATAAGAGATGTCACAAGCTTGTTAGCATTGAGTGTGGCCGACATACAGTAGCGGTAAGTAACAGTGTTTATTAGATCATATACAAACACATCTCCAACTTTTCCTACATTGTCTACTTGGATAAACTCCAGATATAGATAGATATATAGATAGATATATATGTATAGATATATAACATTTTATGAGTGAGTCTTCCTCTGAGTCCTTACCTGTGGTGCCCTTCATTGTAAAACTTCCCACACAGATAGTTTAAGCTGTGCATCTCGTGGCTTTGTATTGTCAGCCAACAATATATGTGACCACATTTTATGACTGATGTTGCTAAATGCTCAGATCAAGTAAATACTGTAGGAGATCATATGGATTCAAATTAGTGGAGTCCAACCATGAATGCACACACTGGTGGCCATTGGCCAGACACATTTTCCACTACTGCCAATCAACAGTAAGTTGCTGGCTGCTTTATCTTGATGATGGATCTGTTTTGATTATTGATATTTAGTTTGCCTGTTCATTTTGGCCTCAGCGTTTTTGGGCAAGACCATTCTGCAATTACATAACACAGACTTTATTTTATACAGTGGGATCAGTCATATCAAGTAGGTGGTCTGACACAATTGTCCTTGTAGTTAACCACAAACCGAATGCTTCCCACATATACTTTCTATGGGGATTTCTCCCCATAGAAGCATCTGAGCTCCGCTCAGCCAAAGTAAAATGTTTATTCGTTGACTAAAATTATCATTTTTTATAACCCTTCCAGGAACAAATCATGCCGATGGAACCCTCGGACATGCCTTCACAGCCAGGTAACAGACACACCTACTGTACAGTACATTTCTGCTTGCATTATAGTAGAAGCACTGGAAACACACACAAGGACAACCACATAACAAATGTGTATTGGACGTTTTGTTAGGTTAACTAAACTATTAAGTATTTGCTAGCAGTCATGAAAGACACAGCTGATCTTCCTGAAATGTGGATCAGTATTAATAATTGATTTGGGCCAACTCAAACTCAAATACATTAAATTGTCCATACAAATTGCGGTTTGAAACTTTAATCTGTCGAATGGTATTTTTTGTTTATCTGAACTTATCTTTGATAAAGGGATACAGAGTCCTGCATATCAAAGTGTATGGGCAGGGGTTAAAGTGAGCTGGAACAGGGCGGAACTGCGTTCCATATTGGAGGCGGAACAGTTCCACCTCTGCCCAGTCACCTTGCCCCTCTGCCTGCCTGAGGAGACAGCCAGGCAGAGCGGTGGAAACCCAGCTCTCTCTCTCTTAGAGCAGGCCCATCCATCCGCGACTACATTGTCACTATTTCATTTAATCATCATCCATGGTTTATATATGCAGTGGATCAATCTGATTTTTATTACGACAACTCTCCACTGACATGCCTTTCGATGCAGGCACTCTGAAACCGTGCTAAACTAAAATGTCTTGTCTTTTCAGAAACCCCTTTCAGGAGTCAGAATAATATAGACCAGGATGGGGAAGAGAAAGAGGTAAATTGCTGATTTTTTTTTTTTTTTTTTACTGGCCCAATTGTCTCATTTTGATACTACTACTTCCTTGGGTGTGTTTCTTTTTATATTTTTCTCTATTAAAGTTGTGTGTTTTTTGTTTGTTTAAATTACGCTTATGTTTGGCCATTGCTTGGTAATTGTGTGGGCGTATGACATACTTCAAGATGGGGAAGAAAGAAATGGACCTTAATGTACACTCTATGGAAGAAATTGTATGGTCATTGCTGTATTGAAGAAAGAAGGGAGATTGCTTTTGTAATACAGCACTGACCTGTAATCCCTACTGTCATCTATCTGCTACTTTTATTATCCAGTGTCATTTATTACGTTGGCTGTATTACTGTTCCTGGGGTAGGATCACCAATGCTGAATAAAGTGAGTGCTGTGATTTTTTCAGTAATAGCCTCACTACAGCAACTGAGAAGTCAGGGCCATCTACAAGGTATTTAGGGATAAGCCATCTTTTTTAATAATTCTATTTACATTTATACAGATGGCCTTTTCTATCTATTTGTTCTAGGGAGGCTGTCTAAATTGCACTTTGTATGCAGCCCAGGTCAACCAGTGGTTGGTGCAGCGATCAGCGCTGCAATGTGGATGGCAGTAACTGGAAGTTCCTTCTCCTTTTGCAGTCACATATGTGCATATCTTTGAAGGCAGTTGATTATACAGCCGATTACTGCGTTTTCTCTAGTTCAGTGTCCCAAATTGTGTTCCTGGCCACCCTAGGATGCTTCAGCTTTGAGCTGAAAGCCACTCAAGCTTGCTCTTTTAAGTGTCTTTCAGCTCAAAGTTGCCCAGTGTGTACGGGCCTTTAGTCTGAGGACTGAATGTATCCCATCTAGAAATGGATTTGTTCTAATGACTGGATAGCTGGATTATAGAAAGATAGCATTGACCAGAACTGGCATCACTATTAGATCATTAATAAAAGGTCATGTTATACTGTAGTAGGATGGAAATAAGTTGCTGAAACAAGCAGGGGCTAATGTGGGGCAAGAAGGGTTTGGTTACTAACCGAAGATAACTATATCCTGCAATGGGATTCCCCTCCTTTGCCCAGGTCATAGTGTAAATTTAAATAGCTGGTTACAGGGGACCCAGGTCTCTCTTGCCAGAACCACTGATGTGTATAGTGGCCCCACACCAGCATGTTACTCTCTCCTCTATGTATAATTGGAGTGGGTTTATTGTTGGTGCTCCCTTTCATGATATCCCCATTCATGTTAATGGAAAACTCACAGCACAGGACCGTGGTAACCCGCTACGCTTGTTTCAGTCAGACAAAATCAAAGGAAAAGGCTGTGCAGCTTGGGGCAGTTGCTGCCTTTGTCGCTGACTAATCCAGCAGATTGCTCATTCATAGTTTTACAGTGCAACTGTGGTTTTCTTAACCTTTGCTCCATACATACGGTAAGTTAGATTTTTTTTTAATTATTTGTTTGAATTAACCATGTGCAGAAGATGTCGCCATTTCACTAGTTTAGTGTTCAAGGTTATAACTAAAGAAATCCTACGTGAAAAGTAGCTGGGGAGTCAGTAGACAGGCGCAGCCTACAAGGAGAGTAGAAGTGGCTGCAGCTCTTTTGCCACACATTCACACAGAGCACTGTGCCATCTGAAAGGGTACTTGGCAGGCTTCTACCGAATGGACGCTGCAGGCTTTGTGAGCACACGGTAGGCTGCAGGTATACAGCTTGAGGCTGTGGGGGTCTTGTTGGGGCTTTTCTTTAAGCTGGCTGTGGTTCAGAGGTGTGTGGCATGTGTGTTTTCCGTGGGAATTCAATCCTTTTTTCTCTTTCGTCCATCCTGGTGACACAGCTCTACCATGGGATGTAGGAGGGTCCGCAGGAGAAAGGCACCTATGCTGACTTCTTTCGAGAGCAGGCTTCTCCCTTCTGCATCCCAGAGTTCCTCAGTTCATTTTAGGTGCCCACCGGAGTGGGTGCTGTGCTGACTGGTTGCTGACTAGCAGCCATTTTGTGTAGAGTAGCTAGGTGTTTTTTTTTATTTTATTAATTCACTAGTTATTGCAGGTTTTCCAGTGTGTTTCGGGGGGGGGGGGACACGACTTGGTCTCTTCCTACTCTCTGTGCTGGCGCCCTTTTCTCTCCAGGCTGCGGAGCTGAAGCAAGGGATTGGCATTACAGTGCAGTAAGAAGTCAGATGGATCAGGGGGATTTGTGCCCCTCATGTGAGTCTGTGCCAAGTGGGGATCAAGCCCAGAGGCCTGAGCAAGCTGAACCTGCGTGGGCAGCTGCGTTGGGGTGGTCTATGAATGCCTTGGTTAAGGCTCCAGAGAGATGATCTGGTGAAATCTCCTGGCCCCATGTCCCCCTCTCTACCGTGTCTGGGCTCCATTAACCCATCTCAGGGGGACCCAGCTCTGTTGCAGGTCATGCAGGACACTGCACAGATTGTTAATAAAATGAATACTTTCTCCTTCATACTTCATGGCAGCCATTACATTGGGTTCATCCCTCTCTCTCTCTCAATTAGAAAGGTAGTTTTTTCCCCTAGGATCCGACTCCTCCTCTTCCTTATCCTATATAACTGAGCACCTCCCCTCTGACCATAGTCTTTTTTCCTGTCTCCTCTGTCTGTAAACAGGTAGTTAGGTTAGCTAGTGTAGGTAAGATATATGTGTGACCTGGCAGCGGGGGGATGGCGGTGCCTTACCCTGAATATTGATCCGGGCCGGCGGCATGGATCTTTTTACTGCTTTATATTATGGGGATTGGCGGTGCCTGAAACCCAAGAAAGACATGGCAGAACGGGTGGAATTTTTGCCCGAGTTTTTGTACGTAGGACTCACCAGAAATGTATGCCCATGAAGCGGTGGCTGGGCGCGAGTGGTGTTGTCCAGGGCAGTGGGAGAGGCAGCGGCAGCATGTCCGGCGTGGTCACTGTTCCCGGCGTCTGTTTATAGCTGCTCTGTGCAGCAAACGTCGGAGGGAACTTACGCGCATTTCCGGCGCGCCTGCACGCGGTCTGCGTTCCACAGCAGGCCGCGTGCGTTCCAAATACCGGAAGTGCCGATATTTATAGCGCCTGGCCGGTGTAACAGGCGCTGCTGCTTATTCACAGTTTTGAAGTGGATATTAGCGCTGCACATCATGGAGAATGCCTCTCCTAAACCGAATGTACCGCTGCCCAGGTAAGTCCTCTTTGAGGACTGGTTACTTTAACTACCTTTTCTAACCTCAGCAAAGTAGTCTATCTCTTTCTCGTTTTAGTGTGCCTGTAGTTGCAAAAAAGAAGTCGGCTAAGAAGAGATTGGATAAAATATGCCCTGAATGTGACAAATCATTTACTGGTGAAAATGTGTTGTGTAGAAGTTGTCTGCAGAAGAAAGAAGTTACTTCTGTGTCTAACCAAATCTCTGAGCTTAGAGAGTGGATGGAGAAGAACTTTGTGTCAAAAAAGGAGTTTACTAGCAGCAAGAGATCTAGATCACAAACCAGTTTGGACATAGATGATGATTGTGGATCAATTGTTGCTGGTTCTGATGATAATGCCTCGAGTGATTCCACTGCTGAGTCAGGGGAAGTCATTGAAGACTAACGTTTATTTGATTTAGGTTTAGTGGAAGTGATATTAAAAAACCTCTATAAAACTCTGAATTTATAAGCAACCAGTAAAAACAGAGTTGTATACTTTATTCGAGGACAGATCAAGGAAGGGCAGGTGCTTCCCTGTCCATAAAGTTGTTAAAGACATATTAATAAAGGAATGGAGTAATGTAGACAAGCGAGTTGGTTCCTTCAAGAGGATCGATAAAATGTTTCCTATTGAGGATGAGGACTTTTTGAAATGGGGTAACATCCCTAAGATAGATGCAGCCGTTTCTGAAGTCACCACTCGTACATCCATACCATTGGAGGACGGTGCGTCCTTAAAAGGCCCCATGGAGAAAAGGATGGAGAGTGCGCTAAAGCGATTACACATATCAACATCGGTGTCGATGAAGTCAGATTCTCACTCCAAGAATAAGCTTGCAACTCTTCCATATGAAGGTGCCTTTCTATTCGGAAGTAAACTCGACCAGATGATTCAGAGAATATCGGGGGGCAAATCCATTAAAAAGAGAGGCGAAAATTCTGGCACAAGTCAGAAGCAGTGACGCCAGATGTCCCATGGAGCAGGTCCCAGTAGCAGGAAGGCTCCTTGAGTTTGCTCATATCTGGGAGCAAAGCATCACAGACAAATGGGTGATAGAGATAGTAACCGAAGGTTACCGTTTGGAGTTTCTTTCAAAGCCAAGGTTGGCGAAATTTTTAAGTTCCAGAGTTCCTCTACTGGAGACAGAAAAAGAGGTCTTAAAGTTAAGTTTGAAAGCTCTGATCGACACAAATGCAGTCGAAGAAGTCCCAGAAATAGAAAGGGGACTAGGATATTATTCCCGTTTGATTGTTATAAGCAAGGTGTCAGGCGGATTCAGAACTATCCTCGACTTGAGGAGTTTGAACGATCGTCTAAGAAAAAAGAAGTTTCACATGGAGACAACCAAATCTATTTTGATGGGGATCAGAAAAAACGATTATCTAGTAGCAATCGATTTAAAAGATGCGTATTTTCACATTCCCATTTTTCCAAGCGACAGAAAGTATCTGAGGTTTGCCATAAAAGTGAAGCATTTTCAGTTCACTTGCCTGCTGTTCGGCCTGACTTCGTCCCCTCGAGTCTTCACGAAGGTTCTGGTGGTTTTAATAGAAAGATTAAGAAGGCAAAAGATCATGATATGGGCGTATCTAGACGACATCCTGATAGCAGCTCGGTCCAAAGAAGAAAGTGTTGTCGCAAGGGACTACACCATCAAGTTTCTTCAAAACCACGGGTGGATGGTCAATTGGGAGAAGAGCCGGCTCATTCCTTCACAAAATATTTAATTCCTAGGCATTCTAGTGGACACAGTTTCATTCCAAATATCCCTTTCAGAAAGAAGATGCAAAGAAATCCAGCAGTTAATTACGCTCATTTGCAACGACCCCCGCGTATCCCTAAGAACCGCGAAGAGTTTGCTGGGGATGATGGCCTCAGCGGTAGAGGTAACTCCTTGGGCAAGATGGAAGATGAGGCCATTGCAATGGTTCCTTCTAAGGTTCTCCAGAAGTCGTACATCATTGAAACAGATAATAAAAATTCCAAGCACAGTAAGAGAATCCCTAGTGTGGTGGGGTTACGAACTGCTGAGAGAAAGAAAGTGGTCACTAGAAAGTCCAACATTCGTAGTAATAACTACAGACGCCAGCTCCTCTGGTTGGGGGGCACATGGGTTGGGAAGATCGTGCCAAGGAAGGTGGTCGATGCAAGAGGAGGAGTGGTCATCAAACCACAGAGAATTGAGAGCGGTGTGGCAGGCGATGAAATTCTTCGCAGAAGATATCAAAGAATCTCATGTCCGAGTGTGCTCAGACAACATCACAACGGTCTCTTATATCAACCGTCAAGGGGATACAAGAAGTCGGGTGTTGTTAGACGAAGTAGAAAACATAATGTCGTGGGCCGCAGCAAATCTCCAGTCTCTCAGCGTTGCACATTCCAGGAGAGGAAAATCAAATTGCAGACTTCTTGAGTCGCAGTACATTGATTCCAGGCAAATGGGAACTAAAACAATCAGTCTTTCAGCTGATAGTAGAGCACTTCGGCGTGCCAGAAATAGACCTCATGGCGTCATCAGTCAACAAGAAAGTTCCTCGAATTTTTTTTTTTCTCCAGGTACCCAATGCAGGGATCATGCGGAATCGATGCCCTGTCGCAGAGGTGGAACTATGCCCTAGCTTACGTGTTCCCACCTTTCTCCCTCATCCACAGGGTACTGTGGAAAATCAGGACAGAGAGGTGTCAGGTGATAATAGTCCTACCATTCTGGCCCAGGAGGGCTTGGTTCCCGATGCTGGAGAGTATGTCGGTGGCGGAGCCCCTGTTTCTGCCAGTGTCAGTGGATCTTCTGTCCCAGGGACCAGTCAGATGTCAAGATCCTCAGAAGTTGTCATTGACGGCGTGGAAATTGAGAGGCAACAGTTGAGAGAAAAAACATTTGTCGCCAGATGTGATTGAAATACTTCTTTAAGCTAGAAAAAAAGTGTCATCCGCTACTTACTACAGAGTCTGGAGGATCTTTGCGAAGTGGTCCAAAGAAAAGTTTCAGTTTCTAAAGGCGAACATGTCGCATGTGCTGCAATTCCTATGTGACGGCTTCCACAAGGGGTTGGCAGTGTCTACACTGAAAGTGCACATATCAGCATTAAGTGTTTTGTTGGACCGAAAACTTGCTGATCATAGTTTGATAAAAAGGTTTTGTCAGGCTATTAAGAGAATTTGTCCAAGAATTCAGTCTATGGTTCCACAATGGGATCTTAATCTGGTTCTGAATGGGCTCATGTCAGCACCATTTGAGCCATTAGATAGAGCAAATCTCAAATTTATGACATGGAAAGTAGCCTTCCTAGTGGCGATCACCTCAGCCAGAAGGGTTGGTGAACTTCAAGCTCTGTGTATACAGGATCAGTATCTGAAGATCTTTCCGGACAAAGTGGTCTTGAAGACCAAACATTCTTTTTTACCAAAAGTAGTATCTTCTTTTCATTTAAATCAAGAAATCATATTACCTTGTTTCTATCCGAATCAGTCAAGTAAGAGATAAGAAAATTTACACACGTTTGACGTGGTTAGAGCCATAAAAATTTATTTGGACAGGTCTGCAGCTTTCAGACAGTCAGAAAATTTGTTTGTGATTCCGCAAGGTGCGAAGAAAGGATTCGTTCCGGCAAAACAAACAATTTCAAGATGGCTTAAAGATGTTATTTCCTTTTCCTACAGAAAAGTAGGACGTCCAGTCCCTGAGGGTATTAAAGCACACTCAACAAGGGCAATGTCAGTCTCATGGGCGAGAGAGGCGAATGTGTCAGCCAGAGAGATATGTCAAGCAGCCACTTGGTCCTCTCTACACACGTTTTCTAAGCATTACGCCCTGGATGTGGCGGAAGTGCGGTTTGGAGGTGAAGTCCTGAGTCAAGCGTTGGCTTGAGGTATTGTATAACCCTCCCTACTGCTTTGGTACATCCCAATGTAATGGCTGCCATGAAGTATGAAGGCGAAAGCAAGGAGTATACTTACGATAATACCTTTTCTTCGGAATACTTCATGGCAGCCTATATTTTTTAGCCCACCCTGTTTCTGTTTTTTCCCTAGGATCGGGGCGGAGACATTCAAAAGACTATGGTCAGATGGGAGGTGCTCAGTTATATAGGATAAGGAAGAGGAGGAGTCGGATCCTAGGGTTAAAAACTACCTGTCTAATTGAGAGAGAGAGAGGGATGAACCCAATGTAATGGCTGCCATGAAGTATTCCGAAGAAAAGGTATTATCGTAAGTATAATCCTTGCTTTCATGGAGCAACTGGTTATTATTCAATTCTCTTTTTGGTCCCCAAACCAGACGGATCCTTCAGACCCATTCTAAATTAAATATCTTTAAATCTGCATCTTTGGGTGGACCACTTTCGTCTCTTCGTTCTATGCTGTTAAGCATAGAGTCAGAGGAATTTCTAGCATCAGTGGACATCCAGGATGCTTATCTACATGTGCCTATCTTAAAGGAACATCAGTCCTTACTGAGATTCGCAATAGGGGAGACTCTTCACCAGTTTTAGGCTCTTCCTTTTGGCCTGGCCACAGTGCCAAGGGTATTCACAAAAGTGATGGCGGTCATGGCCGCGACTACAAGGGATAGTGATCATCCCATACCTAGACGACCTCCTGTTCAAGGCAGAGTCGGTGGAGAAATTACAAGAGCAGCTGGACATTGTGACACTGTTCTTCCAGGAACATGGGTGGTTGTTGAACCTTCCAAAGTCGCATTTAACATCCACACACAGACTTCTGGGGGTGATTTTGGACACACATCTATACCGTGTTTTTCTCCCAGAATCCAAGGCAGTGGACACTCGTCAAATGGTTCTCTTGATCTTAAAGTCCCCGAATCCTACAGTTTGTCAGGGAGTGAAACTGCTAGGAAAGATAGTGGCAACCTTCGAGACGTTGCAGTTTGCAAGGTTCCACTCCAGAACATTTCAGTGGAACATTCTCTCATGTTGGTCAGGAAATCCAAAGACCATGAAACAGGAAAGGTGGTCTCTGTCTTGAGAGACGAGGGAGTCCTTAATCTGGCGGACAGATCTGGAGTCACTACAACTGGGGCGTTCCCTCTGCTCGTGGGATTGGTTGGTTGTCATGACCGATGCCAGTCTCAGGTGCTGGGGGGCGGTAGTTCTGCACATGAGGTGGTTGCAGGGTCTGGGGTCCAAGGAGGAATCCAGACTGCTGATCAACATCTTGGAGCTCTGGGCAGTTTGGAACACCTTTCTGCAGGCAAGGGATCTCCTGAAGGGATCGCCTGTCCGCATACAGTCGGACAATGCCACGGCTGTGGCTTTCCTGAATCATCAGGATGGGACTCGCAGTAGTATGGCAATGCAGGTAGTCTTGTGGATCTTTCAGTGGGCAGAGGTGAATGTTCCTGCTCTGTCGGCAGTGTTCATCCCAATGATCCGGAATGTCGAGGTGGATTTCCTCAGCAGGGAACAGCTGCTGGAGGGAGAATGGGCGCTTCATCAGGAAGTTTTTCAGGAGATAGTGGTGCTCTGGGGGCTCACAGAGGCCGACTTGATGGAGTCCAGGAACAACTGTCAGGTTCCAAGGTTCTGCTCTCTGATCAGGGATCCAAAGGCGTGGGCAGTGGATGCCATGACTGTTCCGTGAGTGAGGACACAGCAGGTACAAGTCATTCTTATTGCACCTGATTGGCCCAGAAGATCGTGGTATTCAGACATACTGATGTTGTCGACCAACTCTTGGCGTCTAACTCTTCGGCCAGACTTGCTCCAACACTTGGCCCTAGCTCGTCTAAATTTGACGGCCTGGCTTTTGAAACCTCCCTACTAGGGAAAAAGGGGTTTTCGGAAGCGGTGATCCAGACCATGCTCAGGGCTCGCAAGCCGGTTTCAGTTGCAAATTACCATTGTGTCTGGAAGCTCTATATCAGGTGGTGTGAGCATCAGAGGGTACACACCTTTAGGTTCAAATTATCTAGACTGTTGGAATTTTTCCAGGGAGGCTTCTCTGTAGGGCTTAGTCTGCAGTCTTTAAAGGTACAGTTGTCGGCATTATCCATTTTCTTTCAGAAAAGGGTAGCCATGTTACCTGAAGTTCAGACCTTTTTAAATGGAGTTATGAGGCTCAAACCCCCATATAGGCAGCCAGTAGCACCTTAGGTCTTTGGTTTTGTCCGTGTTACAAAAACCTCCTTTTGAGCCGTTGAGGTCAGCTGATCTTAAGTTTCTGTCTGGAAAAGTTACCTTTTTGTTGTCTATAGCCTCGGCTAGGCGAGTTTCGGAGTTGGGCGCCTTGTCCTGCAAGGCTCCATTTTTTATTTTTCATGGAGACAGGGCTGTGCTTCAAACAGTGCCTACGTTTCTACCGAAGGTAGTGTCTTCATTTAATTTAAACCAGGAGATTGTGCTCGGAGTGTTTTCCCCTCCTGAAGGGACAAAAAATAGGGAAAAGCTAAGGGAACTGGACGTGGTTCGCGCCTTGCGAATATACGTTGAAAGGGTAAAGGACATCTGCAAATCTGATTTGCTCATATATATACGTACATAAAAGAGGGTGGCCTGCTTCTCAGCAGACCATTGCCAGATGGTTCAGGTCAGTCATTGCCTTTGCCTACACTAAGGTAGGTAGACCTATTCCTTCACAAATTAATGCCCATACCTCCAGGTCAGTTGCTTTCTCATGGGCTGTGCATCATAGGGCTACAGTGGAGCAGTAGTGTAGGGCTGCCCCCTGGTCCTCTGTTCATACCTTTACCAAATTCTATTGGTTCCATGAATTTGCGTCGGAGGACGCTTCATTTGGGCAAGCAGTGATGAGAACTGTAAGCCTAAGCGTACCCTCCCAAAGGACCGGCTCTTGAACGTTCCATGGTAGAGCTGTGTCACCAGAATGGACGAAAGAGAAAAGGGGATTTTGTAAGAACTTACCATTCCAATCCCTTTCTCCTTAGTCCATCCTGGTGACACAGCGATCCCTCCCTTATGCTCAGTAAGTATACCGTTCATGCATTGTCATGTTATTGGTTATGTTGATTTTGCATAATAAAATGTTCAGGCATTGTACTGAGTAATGTATTCCAGTGTGCTTTTGACAGTGAACTGTGGAATTCTGGGGCGCAGAATCCATCTGGGGACACTCCCAACCCTTCCTGGTTGTAATTGTTTTTTATATTCAGGCTTTTCCTTGTTGCATACTTATGGTGGTTGGTTACTTGAGGTTAAGCAGAAGTAGCAGGGGTTAGGTGTGCTAGATCAGGGGTGGAGTCCACATTTGTCCCTTTAGCGCCCATACTCATTTTCCAGTTCACGAACCCACATTCAAGACTAGAGTGTCCCCAGATAGGAAAGGGATTTTACTGTGAACGTAAAATCAAAAATGTTACCCTCCTCATAATACATAGAAATGTGGTGGTTACTCTTTGCAGAACAATGCCATATTCCATGGTAAACTGGGTGGAAGATGACATTTGGTTCTCCCGTTAGTCTATAGAAACTCCTACTTGTTTCAGGCACTTCTGTGTGACTTCTGCTAGACCAGGCATGTCCAAACTATGGCCCGCCAGCTGTTGTGAAACTACACGTCCCATCATGCTTTGCCACAGTTTTGCTATTAGGGAATGCTAAAACTATGGCAAGGCATGCTGGGATGTGTCGTTTCAAAACAGCTGGAGGGCCACCGTTTGGCCATGCCTGTGTTAGACCTTACATTAATCATCCAGTCATTTGTTACTTACCTACTTTTTTAGAACGCATTCATGCTGTGGGCAGAGCCTGATCTTTAAAGTAATAAACTGAATGCAGCTGTCTAATTGTATGAGCACCTATTATCATTTTCTTTCTTGGTCTGCAATGTGGATATCTGTAATATCGCCACAAGAATAGATCCTGTGTGTTCAGTTGCTGGACAGCCCGTCTTTGTCCTAAATTTTATTTCATGAAAGCCATTGTTCCATAGTCATCGTCTGCTGTAGCAACTGTACAATGGCTACAAAAAGGTGTCTTAACTTGAAATATCTGCTTTTTATGAGCTCCTTTTCAACATGATCTCTTTTATACTGTAGGCTAGGAACAGCGGGGACAGCGATAAGGCCCCCTCCAGCCTGGGCTTGCAGGATTTTGACCTCCTCAGAGTTATAGGAAGAGGCAGCTATGCAAAGGTCCTGCTGGTGCGGTTGAAGAAGACAGAACGCATCTATGCAATGAAGGTGGTCAAAAAAGAACTGGTTAATGATGATGAGGTAATAATTTTTTAAAACAAAAATTGTCTCCGTCTGTATAGATTTTCTAGATTTATATATCATAAATGTTGGCGTTATGGGTAAGGGGGTGTGGCTCACGTGTTTACAATCTATAGTAGTTACAGTCCGTGAAATGTAATGAGCATGGGAAGAATATGCAGATATGTATGCTCTCCCTGTCCAAGGCTATGCCATCCTCAAATACAGTTTGCTCATGAGAACATGTGACTTGTCGGCGTATGCAGTATGTGAACATACCGTAACCTGACTCTACTTAGTCTGCTCAAATACTTCACCTCTGTCATTTTCTGGTGCAATCTGATGCAAGAGGTGGAATTATTCTAATCTGTATGAGCACAAATGCCTGTGCCCACTGCCTGCTTGGGCTCAATGACTGTTCACACTAGATACTGGCATAGTATTCAGTTAGCACCAGACTCATGGGGTTAATTTATGAAGATGCTAATTCTATTTCAGATGGCATGTTTCTATGGGAAACAAATCAGATTCTATTATCTTCTAGAAGGTGCTAAATAAGAAGTAGATTCTGTTTGGTTTCCCATAGCAACATCCCATCTGATATAGAATTCCCATCTTAGTCAATAAATCACCTCCGTGTTCTTAAAATATTTTTTATTACTGCCAATTTTGTAAAGATTTTAACCAGAATTCCAGTGGGGTTTATTAACGTAATCTCTGCACTAAAAACTATAGAGCCGTTTATAATATATTGCTTTTAGTGTCTTCATCTCACAAAATGCATGGTACATGTAACAGCAGCATGTATGTAGAACACACTGCCTAATTTGTCTACAAATCTATCCGCAGAGACCAGAAGAATTTGGGATAACGGATTATTCCGTATTTTGGAATATTTTTATCTTTCTATGTTGTATAAGCACATAACACACATACATACAAATATATTTTATTTGTGCATAAAACAAGGTTTTAAAACATGAAACAAAGTTTCTCTTTCATCCATCCTGGTGACACAGCTAACCTTGGGATATAGGAGGGTCCGCAGGAGCAAAGGCATCTATACAGACTTATTTTTTATGGACCCCCCCCCCCCCCCCCCCCAAGCGTGCGTGATAACAGCCGCCATCTTGGATGAGCTCATAGGCTGAAACCCCTATGGGGAGGTGAGGCCTATTACAGGAAGTCCAGCACTGCTGGACGACTCCAAGTGATCCCATGAAGATGGGGAGGCACTGGAGGTAGGAGAAACACTAGTGGGTGTGGCTGAAGGAAGAAAAAGGTGCCTTTTTAGCTTTCTCCCCCACTGCATCAGAGACTTGGTCTCTTCCTGCTCCTTGTACTGGCGGCATTTCTCTCCAATACTGCGGAGCTAAAGCAAGGCTTTTTCTCCTTGGTCGCAGAGGATCATTGCAGCAAGCAGATAAGTACACAGTATATATTGCTCTGTGCAATTGTCTGACATTGTGCACTGTGATTTTATCATGACTGAAGGGTGTAGTCCTGCTGCTGTGGGGAGGGAGCGCCTGCCTTGGTAGTCAATTGCAAGTTTTGTGGTGTTAAATTGACATGTGAACAGATGGATCAGGGGGATTTGTGCCCCTCATGTGAGTCTGTACCCAGTGAAGCACAAGCCCAGAGGCCTGAGCAGTCTGAACCTGTGTGGGCAGCTGCATTGGGGAGGTTTATGAATGCCTTGGTGAAAGATTTAAATAGGCAGAGAGATGACCTAGTTAAATCTCCTGGCCCTCTTTCATCCTCCCAGACTTCTGGGGGCTCCGTGGCACCGTCCCAAGGGGACCTTGTAATGTTACAGGTCATGCAGGACACTGCTCAGAGCATCCAGAAAATTAATGCATTTATGGGACAGCACCTATGTTAAATATAGACTCCGATAAGGAGGGTGTTTGTGCAGGGGATTCCATGTGGGACCAGAATCAAACCCTCAATGCCGGGAACAAACAGACTTTAAACTTGTCTGAGGAGGATGGAGTGCCTTCACAATGTGTATTTAAGAAAGTTCCCCGGGATACTGTAACGTTTCCCTCGGATGAGGGCATGGTTTCCTTGTTGGGTGAGGCATTGAATGAGCCTAGCCCAATACCATTATACCTCCTCCACCAAAGTTCACAGTTGGCATAATGCGGACAGGCAGGTAATGTTCTCCCGGCATCTCGTTCATCTGACTGGTTTACGGAGAAGCGAGATTTGTCACTCCAGAGAACACACTTCCACTGCTGTACAGTCCGGTGTCTCTGTGCTTTTCACCACTCCATCATATTAGCGTAGAACATAGTGATGGCCATGGAAATACATTCTATTAAGCGCCCGCCACACAGGTTTTTTTATTTACATCAATGCCAGTGGAATTTTGAAAATTCTTCAGCTATGGAATCCGAAGAATATTGGTGACTTTTATGCCCCCTGCCTTTGCAATCCTTGACCCTGCTCTCTGATTTGACATGGTCTTCCACTTCATGGCTGAGTTGCAGTTAAGAAATTGGAAGTATTTAGGAACTTACAGTTGATGAAATTTCACGAACCATTTTGCATCACAAATGTTTGCAAATGGTGACTGCGTGACTAGGTGCTTGATTTTGTACATCTGTGGCAACATGTCTGATTAAAACCTCTGAATACAAGAATTAACAAGTGTGGCCAAATACCTTTGTCAAAATAGTTTAAAGCTGGGTACACACCTAAAGATTTATCTTCTACCCCTTTCACACCAGAAATGCAGAGACCAACCCAGGAATTAAATTCCAGGGACAAGCGGGGACATTCCCAGGTTGGGACCCATTCACACATGCTTTTGAAGCAGGGACAACCCGGGTCGGCACCTGTCACACTGAACCCGGGATGACCCTGCATTTCTATGAGAATATCATTGAAAATGGCAGTTTTTTGGCCCACAAAGATGAGGTAATTAGGGAGAGGGGTAAAAGAAGAGAGGGAGTGCGGGTCTTTGCAGGCTTTCAGGGGTGAAATAGCACTGCTGGTGTCTGTTGTGCCACAGAGCTTGCACAGTGTCTTCCAGTTTGCTGTGTGATTGCCAATGCAGACATTCTTGGCTTTCAGGCTGTCAGGGGTTAAAACGCACTTCTGGGGTCTGTGGTGCCACAGAACATGCACGCTGTATGCTGCCTCTGGGCGTGTCTGTGAGTGTCCACCACAACAGGAAGTTGCCCTGCTAGCAAATCAGCATTGGCAGAAGCAACACGGGAAGCAGGGACTTGTCCCTGCACCTTTCACACCAGCCAGTAGTCCGGGAAGGACCCGAGAGCAACCCTGCTACCTAGCAGGGTTGAATTGACGGCAAATTAACCCGGGAATTTGTCCCTGTAACCTTTTCACACCAGCGCTAGTATCGGTTTGTTCCCAGACCCAACCCGGGAATTTAGGCTGGTGTGAAAGGGTTATTTGGGTGTACCCAGAGTGTCTGTGGGAACGAACATCTGCTAATGTACAGGAGAAAGTAACAATCAGCCATTTGCTTCCAAACACTGGAAAAAAAGATAAAAAGGATTGTTCAGATATATTTATTAAATTTATATAGATTAAACCAATAAGTTTGAAGGACAACTGTTGCTCCCAGATTTTTGTTCCCACCAGATAGATTGGAATGATCAATCTTTGTGTGGTCCCAGCTTAATTGTGCCTTAAGAGCCATGGTTGGGAATCCCTGATTTAGAGCATACTAAATTGCTGGATGTGACTGGCTTGTTATATGATTAACATTTGTGCTGTGCTAATCTCAGTAATTTCTTACTCCCTTGGCTTTTATTTAAAGTGAAGTTTCATGATCTAGTTAATCAGGTGTGAAACCTGCTTCCGTCTCTGGTGCTCACCTAAGATATGCAAGGTGTTGTATAGTTTTTCACTTGCCTCATAGTGCGATGACACCTTTAAATAATGTACATGTGCAGTCAGGGCCATGCAACTGTTCCATGGTCTGTTTCCTCAGGCTTTGAGACTAGTACCTGTCACTCATCCTGCCTAAGCATTAAATATTAACACAGGACATTTTATTTAATAAAAAATCAGCGGAATAAAGTTTTTAGCCAGATACAAAGCCATTGGTTGGGCTCAATATTAATTTTGCAGTGTCAACAGGGGACATGGCTAAAAAAAACAGTTAAGATTTTTAATTATAATATGAAAGAATGGTCTGCATGTTAACCATGTGCTTCTGAGTCTGAGGTCCTTCTACGCTTAGGGTGATGGGTGGGGGTGGCACTGGTGAAGTGGCAGGTCTTGTGTATTGTGGCTTTGCTGACGTTGCACCGTGCAGAGCTGAAGCCAGGCAGCATCCGAGGTCGAGTGCTAGTCCTCAGCAGCGCTGCCCAGCCAAAAACCAATCGTGTAGATCAGTGGTTCCAAACCTTTTTTCTCTCCCCTACCCCTTGATTAGGCTTTTCATTGATAAGTACCCCCTCCTCTCATTTTGAAGTATGGACAGTACTTAGCGGTATGCGGATCCTTATGCATGTCCTTATATTAAGGAGGAGCGGAGGAGTAGTATACAGCAAGGAATCATGCCCTTCTGTGTCTAGAGACTCGCTGTGTATTATCTCGCTAACACCGGTAGGATTAATGCCGCTGCTTCCTCCACCTTTGTCAGTGCTGGGCTGATGACTTCTGATGTCTGAGGGCAGCGCGGGAAGCTCCCAGTGGATTGCTGGTCAGGCATATGACACAACATGGTTTGTCTCCATGGCAATGGGTCTTCTTCAGCCATCAAAAGACCTTTTTTATTGTCCGCCATTACCAATATTATTTTCAAGTACCCCCAACTGGTCTGCAGAGTACCCCCAGGGGTACTAGTACCCCAGGTTGGGAACCACTGGTGTAGATTAATTCTACAAAAGCTGGGATAGAATGGAACCATCCCTGGATTCAAATATATGGATTTCTGGACTGACCTTATTATGTAGCGCACGCATAGGTAAGGAAACGTGCTGAGAAGATCGCAAAGGACAAGCTGCATCCCAGTCACAACCTGTTCGACATCCTACCATCCGGAAGACGGTTCAGGTCCATCCCCGTCAAAACGTCCAGATCCGCAAGAAGCTTCGGTACTTGTTTCCTAGCACGGCCACCACGATTTCTATCGTGGTGGTCGTGTCGGAAAAAATCGTGTCGGTCGCGTCGGGTGCATACCAAAACGCACACGGGCGATGTACCCGATTTCCCCATAGGCTTCAATGTTAAAATAATTTAACATTGAAGCCTATGGAGAAATCGGGTCCATCGTGTCCATAGGCTTCAATGTTAAATTATTTTAACATTGAAGCCTATGGAGAAATCGTGTCCATCGTGTCCATAGGCTTCAATGTTAAATTATTTTAACATTGAAACTGAGTCCATTTAACATAGTAAAAATTTCTCATTGGGTATGGCCCCGTCATGTGTGTAAAAAATAATGGCCCCCCATTGTGGCCGCCACCCCCACGATTGACGCGAACCTGAAGCGTGGCGAGTGCAGCGAGCCCGCGAGGGCCAATATGGGCCATTTCTCATTGGGTATGGCCCCGTCATGTGTGTAAAAAATAATGGCCCCCCATTGTGGCCGCCACCCCCACGATTGACGCGAACCCGAAGCGTGGCGAGCGCAGCGGTGCGCGTCCTCCGACCTTTTCATTCCCCTACTATCCACGTCGGCGTGGAGTTGAGAATAGATTAGTGTGGCGAGCGCAGCGAGCCACCGAGCCCGAAGCGTGGCGAGCGGACGCTGATACCTTCACAGATCCCTGCGTCCGCTCGCGGGCTTCACAGGTATCAGCGTCCCCTCGCGGGGCTTGCTGCGCTTGCCACGCTTCGGGCTCGGTGGCTCGCTGCGCTCGCCACATTAATCTATTCTCAACTCCACGCTGACGTGGATAGTAGGGGAATGAAAAGGTCGGAGGACGCGCACCACCGCACCTCGCAGGCACGTGGCGCTCGCCACGCTTCGGGTTCGCGTCAATCGTGGGGGTGGCGGCCACAATGGGGGGCAATTATTTTTTACACACATGACGGGGCCATACCCAATGAGAAATGGCCCTTATTCGGCCTTTTCCCATTTTTTCCTATGTTAAATGGACTCAGTTTCAATGTTAAAATAATTTAACATTGAAGCCTATGGACAAATCGGGTCCATCGCATAGGCTTCAATGTTAAATATTTTAACATTGAAGCCTATGGAGAAATCGGGGGCATTGCGTCGGGCGCGCATAGGCTTCAATGTTAAAATCTTTTAACATTGAAGCCTATGGGGAAATCGTGGGCATCGCGTCGGGACCAATGTTAATGGTCCCGACCGACGCGATGCCCCCGATTTTTTTTTTTTTTTTTACCTTTGCCGGCAAAATGGACCTGATTTCAAAGGAAATCGGGTCCATCGTTGGGATCGTGTACCTTAACTTAAAGGTACACGATCCCAACGATTGTGGCCGTGCTAGGAAACAAGTACCGAAGCTTCTTTCCGTTAGCAGTCCATCACCTGAACAATCCAATCAAAGCGAATGCAATCCCAATATCAACAGCCAAACAACGTGTCCCTACTTGGCGACCTGACCACCATAGTCATAGCTAGAAATGGAATGCATGTAATGTCTTTATGTAATATATGTAATGTCTCCCCCCCCCCCCCCCTTTTCATCCCTGCTTAATGCTGCACTGTAATCCACAAAAAATACATAGTGTGCGCAAGCATACATGGCCAATAAAGTTGATTCTATTCTATATTGTGCAGAGCTTTACAGGGAATATTTGAACATTCACAGCAGTCCCTGCCCCAAATAAATTGTGCGTGGGTTTAAACCCACACACAATTTATTCTAGAGTTCATTATGTTGGAAGCAAATTCACCTACCATGCTGTAAGACCGTAATGCTAACCATTACACCATCCATGCTGGCTTATCCCAGGATCCAACCGGTCCTGATCCCAAGATTGCCCACCCTACCTAGCATGGTATCATCATGCGGTCACCTGCTTTTATGGTACTTATTGTGCCCCTCAGTCCACCAGTCACACAGGCTAGGAAATACTAAACGATGGCGATGATCCTCTGTTTTCATATTGGTCTTACTGGTCGTATGCCGCAGGACTAATTAGCACACAGGCAGAATGCATCCTGCACATGTGGATGGTCCTGAATCTAAAGTGTAGATGTCCAAGATATCCAATGTTTCCGTCTTTTATCCAACTTTTCTCAGGGATGTATGAAGTATGAAATGTGTGTATGTCATATAATGCCTTACAGTATATGATGATGCCTTTTTCACTTGTATGATTTTATAGACGTGTACTAGGATTATATGATTTGGAAAATTACGTTTTTTTTCCATCACACTGATCATCTGTATTTGTTTTGCAGGATATTGACTGGGTTCAGACCGAGAAGCATGTGTTTGAGCAAGCCTCGAACCACCCTTTCCTCGTTGGATTGCACTCCTGCTTCCAAACAGAAAGCAGGTAATACTTCATGTGTTTTATTGACCTGAGGCCGATTCCTAGTGCGGATGATGTACTGAATAAATATAGACCACAGCTTGTGCCTGCTCACTGCTGTATTGATATATGGCTTATAGCTCATTTGCACCAAGATCACATCTTTTCCAGCTACAAGTGAAGGTGCACAAATGAACTGATTCAAGTGTTGGCTGCTTTTATTGTATGCATATAATGTTACGAATGTAGTTTGCTGGAATCTATGATCTGCAAATGTTATTTGTTCTTAAGAATAGGTTTGCCACCTAGCAACAGCTGGTGGGCTGGGGTTGTAAGCACCCTGATTCTCCGCTATAAGGCAGGTGTGAGAAATCACTAGCCTACTGACACTAAGGTATTCCATGCCGGTGCAAGCGGCCTGCGAGGGGGTTAAACTGCGAGGATCACAGAAAACCAGTGATCCTCGCAGTTTAACCCCCGCGCCGGCCGCTCACACTATGCAACGTTCCGGGGGAATCCTCGCCGTCACAGAACTGCGAGGATTCCCCTAAACTGCGAGAGCCGCGGTTAGTGCAGCAAACTCGCTGTAATTAGCCTCGATTCTCGCAGCTTTTGGAGGCACATACGCCAATTCTCCCTCGCTCAAAAAACGGAGCGAGGGGGAATTTGCGTATGAGGGGGGTCAGTTGAATACTGACAGGGTGAGTGGTGACTGCGAGCAAAAAGTCCTGCTCGCAGTCACCGCTCGCCCACGGCATTAAGGGGTAAATTTACTGAAGGGTGAATTTTTGGAAGTGGGAAGTGAGTACCTATATCGGATTCGGTATGGAATCCCTGCGGGTGGAATCCCAGCGTTCAAAATCCCGACGCTGGAATTCTGACCACCGAAATCCCGACAAGGGGGGACGCTCGCGGGCCCAGTGCCTCGCTACGCTCGGCATGCTAATTTATTCTCCCTCTATGGGTGTCGTGGACACCCACGGAGGGAGAAAGTTTGAGGATTTCGGCGGTCGGGAATCCGGTGTCAGGATTTTGAATGCCAGGATTCCGACTGCTGGGAAATTGACTGCACCCGCCTATATCAACCAATCATATTTTGCTTGTTATTTATCTATCACCTACAGGATAATAGCTAGATTCTGATTGGTTTCTATGGGCAAATCTCTCGCTTCTAAAAACTCACAATTTAGTAAATTTAGCCTAAAGACTGGGTACACACCTGACAAATCTGTCAGTGGACCTAACTTCCTGCTGACTGAACGGCCATTTAAGGTATATACTTACCAATCAGAGAAACAATATTTTGGTTCTTGTCATACATCTGCAGGGTTATATGAATTTTCCCACCCATTTGTGAAGTCTACCCCTGCTACAAGTGTTGACTCCTCATCTACCACAGGAGAGGGATTTGGGGACCAATCGATATTGGGAAGTACCAGCAATGAGTTTATCATGAGACCCTAGTGTTCCTTCTAGGAACTGGGCAGGGCGGTGCTGCATGGGGACAGCATAAAGGGGGCAGACCGGGCCCATTGATGTCACTGTTTTGGGCGAGCCACCGTCACGTAAGGAGGCTTGCCGGACCCGCAGACATCACCAAAAGTGGAGGGCGCTGGGCTTCCCCATGCTTCCAGCAGGGACAGGCAGCAGGATGTTTTAGCAGGTGCTGCTAGAGGGACAGGGCACATTTCGTCCTTTTAAAAAATTGGGCAGGACGCTGAAACAGCCTAGCGGGAACACTATTACCCTTGAATTAAATTTTGGGTCTTGGTCAATCTAGCTATTATCCTCTAGGTCAGGTATGTCCAAACTATGGCCCATCAGCAGTTGTGTAACTACAAGTCCCATCATGCCTTGCCACAGTTTTGCTATTAGGGAATGCTAAAACTATGGCAAGGCATGCTGGGATGTGTAGTTTTATAACAGCTGGAGGGCCACAGTTTGTACATGCCTGTTCTAGGTGATATGACTGATGTTTCCTTCTGCTGCATATATAGCTAATGTGTACCCAATGTTTAGCTGGGTACACAGTATGCGATGTGTACCCAGCTGATATGTCAGCCTGGTTCCTGGATACAGTAATGAAGGAAGAAATGACCCACAACTAAGTTCTTCATTTGCATACACCCACTCGCTAGCGTTATCACCTGATTGGCTGTGCAGCAGGGCCAACCAGGGAACATCGCTACAAACCGCAGGCACCCGCAAATCAGGCATACATACTGAGCTATGGTAATTATTTATGACCCTTTATTATTTTAATAGCGCGCACACATTCTGCAGCACTTTTTCAGAAAATATTTGGTCATTCACATAAGTCCCTGCCCTAGTGGAGTTTGCAATTTATACACCCTACCACATGTTCACATACATTAACTTTATAGTTAATTCTGTTGAGACAACCTTCCAGTATATTTTTTGGATTGTGGGAGGAAACCGGAGTACCCGCAGGAAACCCACGCAGGTACAGGGACAATATACAAACTCCACACATGTAGGGTCAAGTTGGGAATCAAGTCCAAAAACTTGCTGTGAGTGAGTCCGTAATGCTGTCCGTTACAATGTCCGTGCTGCCCAGAGCCGGATTTTCCACAATGCAACATAGGGCCTGCCTAGGGCCCAGCAGGTCCCAAGAGGCCCCATAAAGATACCCCGGCCTTCCCAAACATTCCCAGAGGAGCGTTGAGCTCCTACTACATGATGTCATGGCATCAGATAGACCTGCCCAAATTCCCAAAGTTCCTTTTGAATGTTCTTTGATAGGTTAAAAAAATGCTTGGACACACAAAATGGTTTCATCCACTCTACTGCATGTGCTATGAATTGTGTGATTGTATCTTGCATGGGGTCCCATGAGGTCAAAATTCACCTCTGGTGCTGCCTGATTTGACGTTATTCGGCTAGAGACTACAAATCAGGCTAAAATTATCTGTGTACCCAACTTTAGACTGCATCCTTCTTTGCTGATTTAGTAATGGGGTGTACACACAGGCTCGGTCTGGGTGCTTTTGGCTTAGTCAAAATCAAGATGCTGCCACCCCCAGCTACTTCAGCCAATGCATACAGGCAAATACAGTGTGCAGCGACTAGTCGAAATTGACTTGCCTGCGAAGTCTGTTTTACTGGGCGATAGCGATGCCACGAACCGCTATTGCCCGCGGTATACACTTGCAGCGATTTTGACTAGTCACCCCATGTGTCCACCCCCTATGTCCTTGATGGCTAACCATGACACTCCAGCTGTTGTTGAACTACACATTACAGCATGCTCTGCATCAGATTTAACATGGCCAAAATAGAAAAACTGAAGCAGAGCATGCTGGGATGTGTAGTTTAAAAGCATGTGGAGTGTCAAGGTTAGCCACCAAGGGCCTATGTAGTAGCCCTACTAACTGATTGTGTGTGTGTGTGTGTGTGTGTGTGTGTGTGTGTGTGTGTGTGTGTGTGTGTGTGTGTGTGTGTGACCTGTGCACATCCTAGCCTTCTGGGCAGAGCCAGTAACAAGGTTAGTGGTGTTGAGCTTATTTCTTCTTCTGCATAATGACATGGACATGATGGCTGCTGGATGACCTCCCGACAGTATGAGAAAGTCCCCAACCTGCGGTCAATCTATTAAGAGCAGCAATATATCTATCTCTATCTATCTATCTATCTATCTATCCATCATGCGTGAATATTAAATCACCTTTTTGCACTAAAGCCGAGAATGCTGCCTCATCATTCCTTTACTACAGAAGGACTACAGGACTACAAGGACCAGAAAAGAGGGCACCAGGTTTTATTTATCTATCTATCTATCTATATATATATATATATATCTATATCTATATCTATCTATCTATCTATCTATCTATCTATCTATCTGACATCCAGCAGGGGATCGGGGCTCTACAGCCCGTGCGGTCATCCAGATTGAAGCAGGGAAGTCTTGTCACTGCTGCCCTTTTCCCTCCCATTGCGCCTGCCCCTTCCTGTGACGCAAGCTGTTGCTACTACACTGGGGGTTGGAGGATGGCCGCGCACCGGAGGGAGATACCCGCAGAGTTTTACATATAGATATATCGGATCTGAAACATTGTGGGTGCTAAAAAGCACCCACGATGTGCCCATGATGGCTCAGATTCCGATGTATCTTATGTTCAGCAGGTCCAACCATCTGATCCAATCCGATGAGCACGGGAACGCACATCAGATTGGATCAGATGTCACAAACATACGATTTTGGCCCGATTTCATCCGATTTATCGGCCCAAAGTGCCAAAATCAGGTGAAATCTGCCCAAAATCGCATTGTGTATGGGGGCCTTTACTTTTGGGCTTGTATCAGTGTCTGCTGCTGCAACTGTCTTATTTACCATGTGTTTGTCCTAATTTGTATTTTAAATCACTATTTTCTTGGCTTTTTGCTCATCTATGTATGGTCAGGTGCTGCGGAACCCTTTATGGTGCCATATAAATAAACAATATTAAATAATAAAAATCTTTAAAAAAATGAAGAAACCAGGTCACAGACCTTTTTTAAAAAAAAAAAAATATAACTATAATATATGAAAAGTATATCTAAAATGAAACCTGAAATTTAGCTAAATGGGCAGTTGGAGGAACTGTACAGGCTCATTTTACCTACAACAGACACTGCCATGTTGTGATTGGACCAGTAATTCAGAGAATGCAGCCTCCATTCGTTAGTAATTAGTGACATTGCTGAGAGGGGAGGGGCTGCATCTGCTGCGGATCATACACACGATCTCTGCTTAGTGTTACTGAAGCTGCTAATGGGAATGGCTAATTGTCCACATAATTGTACAAAAGGTAAATATAGAAGCGTTAATTACTGTATTAATCTGAGAACACACCTGAACAACTCGCCGATCATCCAACATTTCAGCGGGCTTTCCATTAATGGGATCCTGTGTTCCTGCATACGCACTGTGTGCAACCATCATGCATGATGCCTGTGTGTACTCCACATTGCATAGCACTATGAGGCATGCAGCACATCATATAGGCCGTTGCTATGACTGATGTATACAAAGGAAAGCTTGGGAGTACACACTACACTATGGTTGTGCAGACGCCACTGGTACTTTCATTGCATCACAAATATTGTGTGTACCTAGGTTTTGTGTGATGTACAAATTATTTCCAATAATCCTTGAACATGAGAAACCTAAAACACATTACATATAAAATGAACCCATATTCACAATGTTAGTAGAGCATTCTATTCTATATAAATAGCGGACACTGTGGATATGGTTGAATCTTATATGTAATGTCCTATAGATTTAGGATAAAGAAATCCTGAGTAATTACTTTCATACTGTTCTTGGCCAATGCAATCACTATGATTACGAACAGTACGCAATTGAAGAGAGGGTCCTTAAAAAGCCCTTCTCTCCTGTGATACATACTGTTACAATTAGCTACTACAGTTTCTATGCAACCCAAAGTTCAAGTTCATCTATGACTGGAGTATTGCTCTATTTTATATTGACATGTACACCCAATGCAGACCATTAAAAAGCCCTATCTTGCTGTAGTATACACTGTTGCTATGCACTACTGCAACTATTGTGCTAGGGAGCTTTCATTTGCATTATTAACTTGTGATCCAGCGTTTCACTAATTTGCTTTGACATGTATTGTTATAGAGCGAAGCAATTACCCCCCAAAAATGGGCTTGATAACAATATATTTTACTTTTTATGACACAAACCAGTAACCTTCTATGGAAGGTGCATTGTAATAAATGCAGAAATTCGGATTGAATGAAGCAATCTTTATGGTTAACTTATTCCTAAATAATTGCAATTACTGTTGATATTTCACTTAATAAGAAGTATACATTTGTGTATAGATTATTACTGATAAAAAATAGAGATCTAGAGAAAGATGTATAGATATGCTGAAAATAATGAGAATTAGCGCTCTCTAGTGTTATAGGTTTGTGTGTTCAGTGGCTAGTGATAATGGCCCTTATTCTAATCTGTGCGGTACGGCCCGCGTGCGGCCGTACCGCCGATGTTTTCACTCTGCACATGCGCAGAGGTCACTCTGCGCATGTGCAGGCGAAATCGCCGCACACAAAAATTATACGCCGCAAAGGGGGCGTATAGGGGCGTGAGGGGCTTGATAGCCTCATTTACCTATGTATACGCCCAGCGTTTCATGGGCGTTCCCATGCAAACGCGGGGCGTATGCATGGTAATGAGGCTATGACGCCAGTGATGGGGGCGGAAAGCTGACATCGCCGGATGTCAGCTCTCCGCCCAAATACAAGCTTTCACACGGACGATTGTCCGTGTGGTCTAAGCTTGCGTGAGCTGGTGGAGCGTGCGGCCCTGCCTTCGATGGTCGTCGACCATCGAATGCAGGGGGCAGCTCCCACCATGGTGGAGGCGTACGCCCCACCATTTTCATGCGGATCGCCAGCCGTCCGCGTACGGACGGCCGTGGCGATCCGTCTTGTAGGCGGGGTTTGGTTTGTGCGGCCGGAGCAACGTATGCGGCTCCGGCCGCACAGATCAGAATAAGGGCCCATATGCGTACAGTGTATAAAATAAGTGTGCTCATCAATAATCACAATGATCTCTTCTCAAGACGTGGTTACCAGGATCTACCCGGATAGTGACAAATTTGACCTTCTGACCAGTGTCTAAACGTGTTCCAAGTTCCTCATACGTCACAATGTGCAATTTAAAGAGAAACTCTGATTAGAATTAAAACAGAAGTTGTATTAAAGTGCATAACCTTTTTTAACACTCTCCTGATGAAGTCCAGCCCAGAAGGAAGGGATGAAACGCGTTGAGTCCTCTACCTCAGCACCAGCACTTTATCCCACTGCATGTGTAAGCTATATTTTAATTTTTTATGAACTTTTACAAAACTCCTGTTTTATTTCTAATTGGTTAGTTTTTATTTAAATTGCGCATTGTGAAGTATGAGCAGTTTGGGACACGTTTGGAAAACCAGTCAGAAGATCAAGTTTGTGGTTACCAGTATCTAACCCGATAGTGACAAATTCCTGAGATGACATTACTGTGATTATTGATGAGCACACTTTTATTTATACACGAAACGCATATTATCACTAGCCACTGAACACACAAATCTATTACACTATTTCTCATTATTTTCAGCACCTAAACCCGAGGAGAAAACACAACAACGTTTCTTAGGGAGAACCCTTAGCAGCCACCTGTCACACAGGACTGTGTATTAGAGAAAGGACTACCTCTGAGGTGAAGTACCGCCAGTGACCACTAGAGGCCACTCATCAGACCAAAATACTCCTGAACAGAAAGTGAAAGCAAAATGATCTGTTTCGAACTTGCTGGATATGGCGAGAGGGAGCTGTGAAGACAGAGATTGGCGCTGCAGGTTGCCACACTTGACCAGACTATCTCCCCTTTTGTGATGGAACTTTTCCACGTAGCATTAATAACAGTGTATTGATTTTTGATTGCTCTAAAACAATCTAATTGGATACTAATAATGAATCTGTTTAACCCATGTGTTATATTAGGTCAACAGTGTCTAGCTTGGCATCAGGTCGACACACAAAAAGGTCGACATGGGGTTTCCAATTTTTGGGAGTGTGTGGTGTCACTATAGTCACCTGAGCAATATGACTCCCAATTAGTGTAACCTATCGCTCACCATGCTTTGGATACTGCTGCATGCAGCACACTTTTATTGTTCACGTTGAGGGTACAGTTTGAAAATATTCATAAAATTTTTAGAAAAATCACCGAAACTAATGTTGACTTTTTCATGTGTCGACATAAAAATGTTGACCATATGTATCAACCTCACATCAGGTTAACATTTTAATTATTACGTTACATTTTATCTGTATTTAGATTTCATAAGTGAAAGTACTCTTATGTTATGTCTATTTACCCGAAGCTACAGCTAACAAAGGAGTCCTGCGTATGCATGAGTGCGAGTGTGCAAATCCTGAAAATGATTTGATATTGGCTTGTATTCAGCATGTGACGTGCACGCATAGAAAATGTATGTATACATAACCATATACTTGTTTATAAGACTTCGTTTGGTCTTGTTTCAGACTCTTCTTTGTTATTGAATATGTAAATGGTGGAGATCTGATGTTTCACATGCAACGTCAAAGGAAGCTTCCAGAGGAGCATGCAAGGTCAGTCTTAAATAAAGGCAATCCTTTATTTACCGTATATACTCGAATATAAGCCGACCCGAATATAAGCCGAGGCACCTAATTTTACCCCAAAAACCTGGGAAAAATCATTGACCCGAGTATAAGCCTAGGGTGGGAAATGCAGCAGCCAACTGACAACTTCAAATCCTGCCGCCATGAATTACAATAAAATCACTGCAAATCTGGGTAACTGGAAACACCAGTACTTCTGCCAGGTGAAGGCCCCCATGCATCAGAGATGTACTGGGGGCAATGGGCTAATGCTAGCTAGAAAGTACAGTATAATGACAGGAGCACTATCTGTCTTCAGAACACACAGAAAGGCAACCTGACTGGCAAGCCCCCTGTGACAAGATTCTGACAGTCAGGTTGCCTCTCTGTGTGTTCTGAAGACAGATAGTGCTCCTGTCAATAATAACATTTATACAAAGAGCACAGCAGCCAAACCAGCAACACCTGGTTTCCCCAAAGTTCCCCTGAAGTGAGGCAGTAATGACTGTAAGATGAGGAGGCTTACCAAGGTGATATATGGCAACAGCAGTGTATAACAGCAGTAGCTGTGACAAGTAGGCTCCTCAGAATCTCATAGGGCATCACATATGCCTCCTGATCTAAGCACATCAGCAGCCTGTGTGTAAACGCCACCTCCAATATGGCCGACGCTAGCCTTCTGGGAAAAGGGAGACCTGGAGATATAAACTCCAGTCTACCCGCTAGTGGCACCGATGTGGGGCAGAAGGAGTCACCTAAGGAGTGGACGGGGGATCAGCTTACCCCTCACAGCAGGTCCCGGCTGTCAGGAAGCTCCGGATTGCCGCGCACGGCCGCGGACGACCATACGGAGCTCTGGAGGCAAATGCAGGGCACTGGAGTCCCCGGCTCTGCAGAACGTGGAGGCCGCAACATGCAGGGACAAGTCACGTCATCCCCCGGCTCTGCGTCTGATACCCCCTTGAACCGGAGAGCTGGAACAGCTGGTATGCAGCAGCCGGGGGCTAGATAGATGTGCTGGGGAAATGGTTAAAGAACAGGAGCTCTGCTGAGTGACTCGAGTATAAGCCGAGGAGGGATTTTTCAGCATAAAAAATGTGCTGAAAAACTCGGCTTATACTCGAGTATATACGGTATCTGTATCAAAGGTTGCCTGAAAAAAATGGCTTTATAGTGACCAATAACCTGTTTCCTTATAGGGGATCTGCAGAAAACAGAGGTGGCTGTGCCCATTGTCTTGAGCTTCAACTGCTCAAATTATTATTATTATTTTTTTTAAGTTTCCTATATAGCACACACATATTCTGCAGCGCTTTACAGAGAATATTTGATCATTTACATCAGTCCCCGCCCCAGTAGAGCTTACAATCTATATTCCCTACCACATGTACACACACCGATATTCTAGGGTTAATTTTGTTGGGAGCCAATTAACCTAACAGTATATTTTTGGATTGTGGGAGGAAACCCACGCAAGTACGAGGAGAATATACAAACTCCACACAGGACCATGGTAGGAAACAAACCCATGACCTCAGTGCTGTGAGGCAGTAATGCTAACCGTTACACCATCCGTGCTGCCCAAATGAAAACAAAGTGCTACCTGTGTAAAATAATATTTAATAATAGAGATGTAATATACTGAAGTAATTTAGGGTGGGATGTACTAAAGGGAAAATGCAGTAAAACGGGGGTTTTACCGCATTTTCCTATGTACCATTACCCATCCGCCCCGATTCAGCATGGCAGGGTATCGCCACCCTCTGGGTGGCGATACCCTAAAGAAGCCTGTGGGCTTCTATCGCTGCCGCCGTCCGCACGCCCCCCCCCCCCCCCCCCCCCTCCCCCCCTCCCTCCCATCCTTCTTTGATCTCCTCCTCCCCCAGCAGGTGTCACAGCCGGCAGGACATCCGGCTTCAGGGGGGAGGAGGAGACGCAGGGGGACACTGCCAGCCGCCGGGATGTGACGGAGACCCCCGCAGACCACATCACAGGTATCGCGGGGGTCTCCGTCACCGCAACCCGATGCTAGCCGCATATGTTAGTACATATGCGGCAGCATCGCGGCGAAGGGCGGCGATGTATATTAATACATCCCGCCCTTAGACTGTTTATTTCCTCATTTTATGTTTTTTTGCGTATCCCCTTTCTCTGCTAGGGCTGATGCCTCTACACAATCTCACTATTTGTGTTGCACATTGGATAGAGAAACAGAGCTCTCCTAACTGAATTTATGAGCATATGTCACAATATATTTTTGTGCAGCAGTAACATAAGATTGTATTAGTGACCTTTGTTACAAAAAACGGCTGCATTCTAGGAGAACAGTTAATCTTTACTGTAATGTTAAAGAGAATGTGATGTTTTTGTTTGCATGTGTGGTGGGTAGCAAAGACATTTACATATCAGAAAGCAATCATAATTGAAGGATTTATTTCACTGTTATTATGTGCTGTGCCATATTTCCTTGTGGGTAATAGACTTGTGCTTTCCTCTCTCTAGGTTTTACTCTGCAGAAATCAGTCTGGCATTAAACTACCTCCACGAGCGAGGAATTATTTATAGGGATTTAAAGCTGGACAATGTCTTATTGGATTCTGAAGGGCACATAAAACTCACTGACTATGGCATGTGCAAGGTGAGGAGAATGGTTTATGTCCATTGAAGCACGTTCCTTCCCTGTCCATAATCCGTCCAAGCAAACAAACCACTATATCACCTATCATATATTGAATGGAAAATAAGAAATTGCCCCTATTCGGTTTGAGCTATTTGATGAAATTAGATGAAATATATTATTTTCATATAGGATGTAAGTTCTTTCAACGAGTGCCCAGTTCTATTGAAGGGGGACCCAAAGGATTTCACTGTTGTATAAGTGCATTCCCCAGCATGGGTACTCACAAAGTCACTGTTCTAGACCTTTACGATATCTGGGAACAATGTACAGTAGATGTTTTTTTTTTTTTCCAGGTTATATGCAGTGTATGTGTAGATATACAGTATATTCATTGTTGCACTTGAAAATACTCTTTGAAACTAGGGTGCCTCATTCTTTCTGTGTTATATGGTGCTGGAGATAGGGACTTCAATACCTTTTTTTTACTTTTACAGTCCATACCCGTCCAGTGTCAAAGCAGTTTAACTATTATTGTGCCTCCAGCATGATATTACCCCTGTATAATAATTGTGGCTGTCCCATTTTATTTCTATACACTTGAGTAGGTTAAAAGATTATTGATCCAACAGCAGATGTGATTGCTTTTCCACACTCACAATATATTTTTCCTTGGTGTTTGGTAAATGCTACACTGTGGTGCTTTTTGCTAAAATATGAATGAGTTACATTGGTTAATCGTGTGTGTGTGTGTGTGTGTGTGTGTTTAGATTTATTTTATTTTTTAAAAAGGAGAGATTTAAAATGGCTACTCATGATTTCCCAATGTTTTTGTTCTTGTGTGCGGGTGTAAGATCTAGATTTGAGTAAAATACAGTATAATAACAGAGAGGACTGAATATTTTCATTACTATAATCCGATTATTTTTTATTTTATATTATTTGCAGCGATATACCAATGTAGCAATGCTCTTTGTTGCCTGGGAATATGCATTGAGGCATGCTGCATGGCACGCCAGAGTCGCACCTGGCGATCACATGCAGCGTTTAAGGACGTGCACTTGCATCATAGTAGCGGGCAGACTGGCTGCACCAGTGATGTTTCTATGTGTAATCATCATGGCAAAGCTGAGCATGGCTACATCTGTAGTTTGCCAATGTGTTTCAGCCAGCTGGGTTGTGCCCAGATTTTCCCCTTTTGGTTTTCAGCCAATTTAAGCATTTGTGGGTCTCTCCTTTCCTGTTCTGCTATTTCCCTGTGTGCAGATCTGATCTGCTTCATGTTTTGTGTTTACTTCCCCACCCCCAACTGCTTCTTCCTTTGTCCTCCAGCTGCTTATTGCTTCTTATGCTGTATTTCTCCCTGACATATATCCCCTGTGGTTCTGTTATCACAGAATCATCTGCTGCTCTTGCCCACACCCTCTCTCTGCTTTTTCTTGCTGCATCTATCTTTTTTTATTTTTTATTAATCAAAGGAATGTTGCTGGCTACATTTTTCATTTCTCCAAATGGATGACTCTGGAGCCATGGGGTGTAGAACCCGGCCAGGAACAATTGATTTTATATTTCTTTAATCATTAATTATGCCTCCATAGTGACTGTAATTCACTATGTATGGTGCTACAAGGAGGTGTCACCTCTGCTCTCTATTGGAATACCTCCAGGAGGGTGTACCTGTCACTACCACCTCACTCTGTGGGACTTCCTCCAGAGGGTGGTCCTGTCACTACCACCTCACTATGGGACTTCCTCCAGGAGGGTAAGCTGTTCTCATCACTACCAACTCATTCTTTATAGGACTTCCTCCAGGAGGGTGTACCTGTCACTACCACCTCACTCTCTATGGGACTTCCTCCGGAGGGTGGTCCTGTCACTACCACCTCACTATGAGACTTCCTCCAGGAGGGTATGCTGTTCTCATCACTACCAACTCATTCTTTATAGGACTTCCTCCAGGAGGGTGTACCTGTCACTACCACCTCACTCTCTATGGGACTTCCTCCGGAGGGTGGTCCTGTCACTACCACCTCACTCTGTGGGACTTCCTCCGGAGGGTGGTCCTGTCACTACCACCTCACTATGAGACTTCCTCCAGGAGGGTAAGCTGTTCTCATCACTACCAACTCATTCTTTATAGGACTTCCTCCAGGAGGGTGTACCTGTCACTACCAGCTTACTCTCTATGGGAATTCCTCCGGAGGGTGGTCCTGTCACTACCACCTCACTATGAGACTTCCTCCAGGAGGGTATGCTGTTCTCATCACTACCAACTCATTCTTTATAGGACTTCCTCCAGGAGGGTGTACCTGTCACTACCACCTCACTCTCTATGGGACTTCCTCCGGAGGGTGGTCCTGTCACTACCACCTCACTATGGGACTTCCTTCAGGAGGGGCTGTTCTCATCACTACCAACTCATTCTTTATAGGACTTCCGGTACTTGTGACTTATCTGGGCGCCCGATTTTCTTCATCGCACCTAAAAATCACGTCAAATCGCATCGCATACAATCAGATTGCATGCGATGCGATTTGCCGCGATTTTAATATGTGAAGGCACCCAGATGCCTGTTTCATATGTGAAATGGCCCCCCAGACCCCATTTTTAATTGTATACCCACCCTGATGGCTAAATGCCCCCCATTGTTAACGCCACCCCACTATCAACGCCAACCCGAAGCGCGGCGGTACGCGTCCGCCGATCTTTTCATACCCCCACTATCCACGTCGACGTGGAGTTGATTTTATATAGGGTGGCGAGCTACGGGCTCGCTGCGCTTGCCACACTATATAAAGTCAACTCCACGCCGATGTGGATAGTGGGGGTATGAAAAGGTCGCCACGCTTCGGGTTGGCGTTGATAGTGGGGTGGCTTTAACAATGGAGGTTATTTAGCCATCAGGGTGGGTATACAATTAAAAATGGGGTCTGGGGGGTAATTTCACATATGAAACAGGAATCTGGGTGCCTGTACATATTAAAATTGCATCAAATCGCATCGCATGCAATACAATAGCATACAATTAGGGATGCCAATCCCGGGGCATTTTTTCAATCCCGGATTTCGGGATTGAAAAATGCTCAATCCCGGGATTCTCGGGATCCCGGGATTGGCATCCCTAAAAGAAAAACATGCCCTGTCCACCCGTTTAATCGACATGGCGGGGGGGGGGTGGACATGGGCGGGCATTGACAAGGGGTGGGCGAGCGGGCGGGCATCGACAAGGGGTGGGCGAGCGGGCGGGCATCGACATGGGGTGGGCGAGCGGGCGGGCATCGACATGGGCGGGCGGGCATCGACATGGGCGGGCATCGACATGGGCGGACGGGCGGGCATCGACATGGGCGGGCATCGACATGGGCGGGCGGGCGGACAGAGCAGCGCTGCAGCCCCGCAGATTACAGTACCTTACATAGGCGGGCTGGAGAACATAGCGCTGCGGACGGTGAGGGGAGGAGGTCAGTGCGGCCGGAAGCAGTCACCTCCTGTGATAGGCTGCTGTGGCCTGCGCAGCGTGACAGTCAGAGGTCACGCTGCGCAGGCCGCACGCCGGGGTCGGGAACAGCCGGGCAGCTTCTGAGCGGGTGCTCAGAAGCTGCTCGGCATTAGACTGCGCGTGCGCAGTCTAATCCCGAAATCCCGGGATTGGATACTCCAATCCCGGGATTGAAATCCCGGACATTTTGGGGCCAAATCCCGGGATCCCGCCGATCCCGATCCCGGGATTGGCCACCCTACATACAATGCAACGTGATTTTCTCTTCAAGGGAAATCACGTCAAATCACATCAAATCGCATGCTTAGGGTACTGGCATACAATTTCAACATCGGGCGCCCAGATAAGTCACAAGTACCGGACTTCCTCCAGGAGGGTGTACCTGTCACTACCACCTCACACTCTCTGTGGGACTTCCTCCAGGAGGGTGTACCTGTCACTACCACCCCACTCTGTGGGACTTCCTCCAGGAGGGTGTACCTGTCACTTCCACCTCACTCTCTGTGGGACTTCCTCCAGGAGGGTGGTCCTGTCACTACCATCTTGTACACTATGCTGCTTCCTCATCATCTGTGGAGAACTGTTCTCCAATAACCCAGCTAAGGAAAATGACTATTGTATATCTATTGAGAGAGGAGTTTAAGTTGCTGTCAGTACAGATAACTAGGGATAGCACAGAGGAAACTATGCAGTGTCTCTGATGCTGGAAAGGACATCAGAAAGGCAGGCTGTAAGTCAAGCAAGACTTTACTAAGTACTGCTGGGCATAGCAAATGGTAAAGTGTGTCAAGCGTGGCTGTAAAGGAACCTGGCCTGAAGCATGGCGAGTGAAGCGGTACACTAATTGGGTAACCACGTGCTCAGGTGTCGACATTTTCACCAAAGAATCATAAAAAAATCGTGTCAACCTATTGACGGTCGACATTTTGGGGTCGACCTTGACCTTGTCTATCACATTTTCTGGGCTTAGTTAATTAAATAGATGGTTTCCGACTGAGGGGAAAAGAGGGTGAAGATTTGGGGCTTAGCATCAGTTTTCTTGCCCAAACTCCCGGCCAACCTTCATACCATAGAGCAGTGGTTCCCAAACTGTGTGCCGTGGCTCCCTGGGGTGCCTCGGGACACTTACATGGGTGCCACGGGTTGGTGGTCCAGGACCAATTCAAATTAATTTTTAATTTGTGATCAATTATTTGTGGACAAAACCAGTGCTGGTGGCTGCCAATCATAAAATATGTACAATCAGAAGCAAATCCTGCCCTTTACCACATAACTGAACCTAAGAAACACATAAAAACACAATCTACTTCATGATATATATTTTTGGTGGGGCCTAGGGGTGCCGTGGAAAAATTCTGCTACTATAGGGTGCCGTGATTCTAAAAAGATTGGGAACCCCTGCCATAGAGTATTGTTCAGTTTCAGAGAAAATAACACATTCTCTTTCCTTACTCCTGATAACGCTGTGTCTGCATATTCAGTTTTTCCTCGTCTTTCATTTTATCATTCTCTCTTTCTACAATTGATGGAAACCGTTTTAGAGCAAGCAGCTGACTAGTTTCATTATTCCTAGTGTACAATAATTCCCAATCATGACAGGGCAGTATGGGTGGTGCAATGGTTAGCATTGCTGCCCCACTGCACTGAGGTCATGGTTTTGGTTCTTACTATGGCCCCCACTGTTCGTGTGCGCGTGTGCGTGTGTGTGTGTGTGCGTGTGTGTGTGTGTGCGTGTGTGTGTGTGCGTGTGTGTGTGTGTGTGTGTGTGTGTGTGTGTGTGTGAGAAACCTGCTTTGCACATGATAGTTTTTACAATTGCACATAATAGTTCATCTACAAAAACATGTAGCATTCATCTAGAATTGGTTGTAAGGTTGTAGCTGTTCTGCCAGATAACTCGTACTACTGGGCTGGTGGGTAGACCCTTTCCTTCCTTGAATTAAAATGAAACCATTCCATCAGGCTTTAAATGCATAGATGAACAGTATAATTTTTCTGACTTTCCTTCTTTGTGTTCTACAGGAAGGGTTACGGCCTGGAGATACAACTAGCACGTTCTGTGGAACACCGAATTACATCGCTCCTGAAATCTTGAGAGGCGAAGATTATGGTAATGTATTATCCATCAGGTCACGTTTCTGGAGAACCATAAATATCTGCAGAGTGCACTGTGTGATTGCAGCTCCTTGTCTCCATGAGCTATGGTTGTGACTTGATCATTTCCTCCTTATCCTTTGTGCTGCTTGTTTTTCCTTCATTTATCCCACTAGAGGTGAAAGTTGGTGATTCCAGCTAATGCACCATTGCCAGAAATGGGAAGTATTTTCTTAGCTGCGTTGAGCAGGGGTTGCTATGATTTTCTTGTGTAAATTATATATTATTATTCTGGATTACCCCCACTGCGTACTTCCAAAGCTTTGTATCTGCTGTTTTTGTTTTAGCAGAAAGACTAAAATTCTAGAAACACTGAACAATGCTTATTAATTCAAGGTCTATTTTGCCTTCAAAGCAATAAATTTTGTCATGCAAGCTTTGAATGCTGCCATAACTGTAAATCAGGCTTGGAAGCACCATCTAGTATTTCCATGTACACATTTTTTCCATCAGCTGCATTTTCTACTTAAATTTAAAGTAACCCTACTGGATTGTATGTCCTAGGGTTCCTAAAAGTTTAAGTGTGCATTGCGCGCCTCATCCCCACCTTACATTTTCCCAAGTGCCCCAAAACTTCTATTGTGTTGGGGAACTGTGAATACTATACTGTTCGGAGTCTTTATTTTCTACACTGTTCTCTGTAACACTGGTTCTCCAGCTTCTGTGGAACTATAAGGCTGACAGGGCATGCTGGGAACTTATGGAGTAATGTTGCGGTTTTCTACTGCGGATTATTCTATATGTCCATTTTTATATGTACTACTATTTACATTGTTTTCATTATATGGATCACTTTTTACATATTAAGCAGAGGAGCCATTAAGTATAGCTGATCGTTTTTTTTTTTTTTTTTTTTTTCTCTCCTGAAAGGCTTTAGTGTGGACTGGTGGGCGCTAGGTGTGTTGATGTTTGAGATGATGGCTGGGCGGTCACCATTCGATATTGTTGGAAGTTCAGACAATCCAGATCAAAACACTGAGGATTTCCTTTTTCAAGGTACAAGTGTAAAGTTATTTTGGGATATATTTAACTTGAAACCAAAGTAATTACATTTTTAAATTGTAAAAGGCCTATATTGGCCAGGAAATTTCATTGAGGTAAAAAAAACGTATCTTATGAAAATAATATTATGCGGTCTAGTAAATGTGGCAAATTGAATTGCTGTGTGTTATATTGTTTTATTAGTTTTACATTTATTGTTATTTTTACTTCTAGTCATACTGGAAAAACAAATTCGAATCCCCAGATCATTGTCTGTGAAAGCAGCAAGTGTGCTTAAAAGCTTTCTCAACAAGGTGAGTTCAATTAAACTTAACCGAATACAAACTTTTCAAAATGTTCCTTCCTTCCACTCTGCTCTGTGGGCAGAACTGTGTTTCTCCACATCTGGTGGACATGCCCTTGCATTGTCCCATTTTGGAAAAAGGTGATCTCCTTTATTAATTTTCGCTCTGTACACCCTATATCCCTGTATGGTGGGATCTATATCCTCTTCTGTAATTTTTTTTACGGCTGACGGGAAATACCAGTTCACCCGGAATGGCAGGGGAAGCATGAAAGAAGGCCACACAAAGTTTACCCTTGTGAGCTCTGTTCGCTCACCGCGCTTCAGTCCCATTACTAAAAGGAATAGATGGCGGCCTGGATAAAGAAATTATTGTTCCACCATCCTTGCTGCTGCCACATGGTATGATCCATTGGTCACATGGTCCAAACTACATTCAGTCAAGTGGAACTAGCTGCAACCATCCCGGTACCCATGGTCCTTCCTACTCTTCCGTAATATCCGTGATGTTAGACCACCTTTAGGTAAATTATTTTCACATGTCCTTGTTGCAGCTTAATATTTGATCACTAGAAATTGGAATTCCACCGATCCCCCTTACAATTTTTGCCCTTAGAAAGTGTCTGGTATATCACATCCATGAACAGTATTACCTACACATCAAACCCCCATAAATTTCACTATATCAAACCCCTCTGGTATCGACCAGAGAATTGTCACTGCCCACCATCCCTGCCTCATGGTCCTCCTCGCTGGCTTACAGGCCTTACAATTTGCTTTATTTTCTTATTGTTCTCGTTTGCCAATTACTGTGTTTTTTTGTGTAAACACCCCCCCCCCCCCCCCCTTTTTTTTTTTTTTTTCCTTTTATCATTTCAGTTTTGTAAATCCACACAATACAAAGCACTGTACATTGTTTATTTGATTTAATTTGTTGATGGTGCTTTTTTCTGTCCCCCGTACAAATAGAGTTTACAAAAACAAAACTGAATACAAAGGCACTTTGCTAACAAGAACTTCCCCCATATGTTTCATGTAATGGATTGATCATTAGGTACATCAGTATGGAGATATGTATGCCACCAAGTTCTTTAACACACTCATCAACCATATTTGGAAAGGTTGACACAATATGGCTAAATCCGATGTATGCTTTCCAAATTATGAATGGCAAATTTCTGTGCAAGATTTTTAAAGATCTGACAGCTGGAAGGGTTATGAAACCAATACTACACACATCAGCCTCCATTACTTTAATGTTAGGTTTTCATCCTACAGAATTAGGGGGGTATTCAATCTCCCGCAGCCGTCTCCTGACGGGGAAGATGTCTGCGGGGCCCTATTAAATGCGGTCTTCCCTGACGGCATTGAACAGGGGATCTCGGCAGAATGTGCGGCTCGTTCTGCACGGCCAGGAATTGATGAGCTGCAGCTGGCCTCTTCCCAGCCGCAGCTAGCGGTCACGCCCCCTTCTTGTCCCGCTGCAGTCGGGACATTGAATCTCACCTGCAAATTCTCGGTCGAGCAGACTGAGAACGGGACAGGGTCACGGCTGTCGAGCTGGCCCTCTACAGCCGTGACCCAAAATTTAATAAACACCCCCCCCTCCTTTACTCTGAGAACATCACCGTAAAGCAAGACTGAACTGCAGGGTGATGGCTGAGTATCTGACAGCATGAAAACTGCTGAACCATAACAGGATGATATGAAAGCTTGCTAAATATCATGATCCACAATGCTACTGGGAGAAGATTCTGAGGAGAAATGAAAGTCGCATGACAACTTAATTTCTGGGCATAAATGTTACATTACACAAAAACACACATACCTTCACCTTTCTTGTTTCCGTCAAGGTTCGATATCTCTGATAACATACATCTGATTTTTCTATATTGTGTCCACCTTTCCAAAAATAGTGAATGTTTGCAAAGCTATATAGAATTGTTGATGAACTCTTAAAGCATTACTATATAATAACTATCCTAATGATCATGCCACCTTAATCTTAACTGTTGTATCATACTTGCCTACCTGACCCTCTCCATGAGGGAGAAAATGCTCTGTTCCTGGTCTTCCCTGGTAATGTATGATTGCCATCACCTGTGGGGAGCTAGGGAATTGATAAGAGAATTTTCGGTACTTGTTTCCTAGCACGGCCACAATCGCATTGATCTTGTGCCCTTAATAGTGGTATGCAATGGCCCCTGACGCGATGGACCCGATTTCCCATTGAAATGCATTGAAAAGTTAAAAAATCGCGTCGGTCGCGTTGCATGCGGCTAAATAAGCATTAAATGGTCCCGACGCAATGCCCCCGATTTCCCATAGGGAACAATGTTAAATGGCTCAATTTACCCAAATCAACAGGGAACAATGTTAAATGGTCCAGAAACCCCCAAAAACACCCCTGAACAGTGAAATGGCCCCCCAAAATTAGTTAACGCCACCCCACGATCAACGTGAACCCGAAGCGTGGCGAGCGCAGCGGTACGCGTCCTCCGACCTTTTCATACCCCCACTATCCACGTCGGCGTGGAGTTGAGAATAGAATAGTGTGGCGAGCGCAGCGAGCCACCGAGCCCGAAGCGCTGCGAGCCCGAAGCGTGGTAAACGCGTCCCCTCGTGGGCTTCACAGGTGTCCGCATCGCCACGGACACCTGTGAAGCCCGCGAGGGGACGCGTATAACTGTGAAGGTATCCGCGGCCCCTCGCGGGGCTCGCCACGCTTCGGGCTCGGTGGCTCGCTGCGCTCGCCACACTATTCTATTCTCAACTCCACGCCGACGTGGATAGTGGGGGTATGAAAAGGTCGGAGGACGCGTACCGCCGCCCCTCGCGGGCTCGCTGCGCTCACCACGCTTCGGGTTCACGTTGATCGTGGGGTGGCCATTTCACTGTTCTGGGGTGTTTTGGGGGGTTTCTGTACCATTTAACATTGTTCCCTGTTCATTTGGGTAAATTGAGGCATTTAACATTGTTCCCTATGGGAAATCGGGGGCATCGCGTCGGGACCATCGCATGCGATTTTTTAGCACGCATGCGATGCGACCCATGAGATTTTTTTTTACCTGCGATGCCCCAGATTAGAATCGGTGTGGCCGTGCTAGGAAACAAGTACCGAATTTTCTCCCTCATGGAGAGGGTCAGGTAGGCAAGTATGTGTTGTATTCAACCAGGCATAATCTGTTTACTCTAATGGGCCCTATACACATGCCGATGTGTGCAGGGCTACCTAGCTATGCTAGGTCGGGCTGTGCTGCGCCGCTATCGCATAGCACACAGAGCTGACAGCCCACACACAGAGCGAGCTGTCAGCTCTGTGTGCTAAGCGAGCAGACAGCGCCAGTGTTCTCCGGTGGGAGAACACTGCCGATGCCGAGATTGATGGACACTGTCCATCAATCTCGGCCAGCGATAAAGACGCGCGGAGACGCGCACGGCTGCCGATACAGCCCCCACACATACACCGATGTAAGGGCATTTGCTAAGCAACTTTGCCAAACTAAGCAAAATCGCTTAGAAAATGCCTTAATATCGGCATGTGTGTAGGCCGTATAAATTGTGTTTAATATAACACACAAATCTGACAGTGATCAATTAATTAGTAATGATATAGGAAACTGTTGAGATGGGTAAAACATTTGTAGTTCAGCAAACCTGGGACAGATCAGTAAGATATGGTGCTTATCTCTGATAAAGTATATAAGGGAAGGTTATTAATTTGTGTGATAGTAGAATATTCATTATGCATAGGATTATATATGGCTAAGTATGTTCATACATTCCCTCTTTAATATAAATCTATAATCTCTATGTATAATGACAGACATGTTAACATACAAGTGCAGCTTTCTTTCTGGTACTGTACATCCATTTAATCTATGTTCTCAATGAACTTTCTTGTTGGTTTAACCCTCAGGAACCAAAGGATCGTCTTGGGTGCCATCCACAGACAGGATTTGCAGATATCCAGGGTCATCAATTCTTTCGTAATGTTGACTGGGACCTTGTAAGTGCACTTTGAGGGAATCAAATTTGTGTCCTTATTTAAGCAATGTGTATCTTCTTAATGCAGGCTTCTGTATAGTCTGTAATACTCTATAGCCTTACATATAGAGTGGTCTGATATCTGATGTTCTGAACAACAATTACAAAATCAGGAATATGCAGAATGTATGGATCTTTTTGTATAGAAGTTCAGTAATATACATAAAGAAATGTGCAGCATATTTACCCCCCTGTCCCAGGGAGTAGTAAGCAAAGGACGTCTGATGTTAGTGCCGTTTCCCCATCAAGTGTCCCCTTACCACTTGAAGAACTATGGGAGACTGGGTTCCATTGCCATGTATGTAGTGCCCTGCTGAGAGTGTTTCCATCACCTTTTGGGATTGAGTCATTTATTAACTCTTGGCATGGATCCTTCTGCTATGTGGTGCTGATACAGAGGAGATTTTTTAACAGAATTACAGTAACATATATATATATATATATATATATATATATATATATATATATATATATATATCTCTTATATATTTAGCCAGATCTGTCACTCAACCCCTGTGGAGAACGTTCCTGTGTAGAACAGTTTCACTTTCATGTGTCTGACGTTCCACCCCCTTGACATCACCTCCCCCCGCCCAGCCAGGGCTACAGTACACGCCCACCATCCACCATTACTCCACAGCCACCATCCACCATTACTCCTGCACATCCCTACCCTCTGCCAGGACCCCGCGACCCCCCTCCCGCGATTCGCGGGACCCCCCGCGACCCCTCCCGCGATTTGCGGGACCCCCCGCGATCCCCCCTCCCGCGATTCGCGGGACCCCCCCTGACCCCCCCTCCCGCTAATCGCGGGACCCCCGCGACCCCCCCCTCCCGCGAATCGCGGGACCCCCGCGACCCCGCGATTCGCGGGACCCCCGCGACCCCCCCCTCCCGCGATTTGCGGAACCCCCGTGACCCCCCTCCCGCCATTCGCAGGACCCCGCACCCCCCCTCCCGCGATTCGCGGGACCCCCGCTTTCCACCCTCCCGCAAGTCGCGGGACCCCCCCCCCTACCGTGATTCGCGGGACCCCCGCGACCACCCCGGTATCCGGACTATTGTTAGACAGCACTTACATCGACAGCCATTACATCGACACCATTAGTTCGACACCTCAATAGGTCGACATGGTTTTAGGTAGACATACCATTAGGTCGACATGTCATTATGTCGACAGCTCATTAGGTCGACAGCTCATTAGGTCGACATGTTTTTAGGTCGACACTGCCATTAGGTCGACAGTGTCTATGTCGACAGTCAAAAGGTCGACATGGGTTTTTTCACTGTTTATTGAGCCGACATGTGCCGACAGGCGGTATTTCATGCCCTACTATCCACTAGGGCGTGGTGGGAGAATAAAATAGTGTGCCGAGCGCAGCGAGGCACCGTGCCCGAAGCATAGCGAGCGGCTGCGGTACACTTCAAACTGTCCATGTCGACTGTGTCGACATTTCGGCCAAAAAACAGTGAAAAAACCCATGTCGACCTTTTGACTGTCGACATAGATTCTGTCGACCTAATGGCAGTGTCGACCTAAAAACATGTCGACCTAATGAGCTGTCGACATAATGACATGTCGACCTAATGGTATGTCGACCTAAAACCATGTCGACCTATTGAGCTGTCGAACTAATGGTGTCGATGTAATGGCTGTCGATGTAAGTGCTGTCTAATATCCGTCCCAGACCCGACCACCCCCTCCCGCGATTCGCTGGACCTCCGCGACCACCCCCTCCCGCGAAACGCGGGACCCCCGCGACCCTCCCGCAAATCGCGGGACCCCAGGGACCCCTCCCTCCCGCGAGCCCCCTCCCGCGATTCGCAGGACCCCTGCATCCTCCTCTCCCGCCATTCGCGGGACCCCTGCGACCCCCCCTCCCGGCATTAAAAGGGCCCCCCGCGACCCCCCCTCCCGCGATTCACGGCACCCCCCTACTGTGATTTGCGACCCCCCTCCCGCAATTCGCGCCGCCCCCTCCCGCGATTCACGGAACCCCCCGTAGCGCCCCCCTCCCGCGATTTGCGGGAGGGGGGGGCTACGGAACCACCCCCTAATTCACACATTCGGGGACCCCACCTCCCGCGATTCATGCCCCCCTCACGAAATTCACGGCACCCCCCACACCCCCCTTCCTGCGATTCGGAACCCCCCACGACCCCCCCTCCCGCGATTCATGCCCCCTCCCGCGATTCACGGACCACCGCACCACCCCCCTGCGCCCACCCTCCCGCGATTCACGCCCCCCTCATGCAATTCAAGGCAAACCCCCCACACCCCCCCTCCTGCGATTCGCAGCCCCCCCACGACCCCCGCCTCCTGCGATTCATGACCCCTCCCGTGATTCACGGACCCCCGCACCACCCCCCCTTGACTGTGTCGACATTTCGGCCAAAAAACAGTGAAAAAACCCATGTCGACCTTTTGACTGTCGACATAGATTCTGTCGACCTAATGGCAGTGTCGACCTAAAAACATGTCGACCTAATGAGCTGTCGACCTAATGAGCTGTCGACATAATGACATGTCGACCTAATGGTATGTCGACCTAAAACCATGTCGACCTATTGAGCTGTCGAACTAATGGTGTCGATGTAATGGCTGTCGATGTAAGTGCTGTCTAATATCCGTCCCAGACCCGACCACCCCCTCCCGCGATTCGCTGGACCTCCGCGACCACCCCCTCCCACGAAACGCGGGACCCCCGCGACCCTCCCGCAAATCACGGGACCCCTCCCTCCCGCGAGCCCCCTCCCGCGATTCGCAGGACCCCTGCATCCTCCCCTCCCGCCATTCGCGGGACCCCTGCGACCCCCCCTCCCGGCATTAAAAGGGCCCCCCGCGACCCCCCCTCCCGCGATTCACGGCACCCCCCTACTGTGATTTGCGACCCCCCTCCCGCAATTCGCGCCGCCCCCTCCCGCGATTCACGGAACCCCCCGTAGCGCCCCCCCTCCCGCGATTTGCGGGCCCCCTCGGCACTTCTCGCGATTTGCGACCACCCCCTAATTCACACATTCGGGGACCCCACCTCCCGCGATTCATGCCCCCCTCACGCAATTCACGGCACCCCCCACACCCCCCTTCCTGCGATTCGCAACCCCTCACGACCCCCCCTCCCGCGATTCACGAAACCCTCCGTAGCGCCCCCCTCCTGCGATTTGCGGGCCCCCTCGGCACCTCTCGCGATTTGCGACCGCCCCGTAATTCACACATTCGGGGACCCCCCCTCCCGCGATTCATGCCCCCCTCACGCAATTCACGGCACCCCCCATACCCCCTTCCTGCGATTCGGACCACCGCACCACCCCCCTGCGCCCACCCTCCCGCGATTCACGCCCCCCTCATGCAATTCAAGGCAAACCCCCCACACCCCCCCTCCTGCGATTCGCAGCCCCCCACGACCCCCGCCTCCTGCGATTCATGACCCCTCCCGTGATTCACGGACCCCCGCACCACCCCCCCCTTGACTGTGTCGACATTTCGGCCAAAAAACAGTGAAAAAACCCATGTCGACCTTTTGACTGTCGACATAGATTCTGTCGACCTAATGGCAGTGTCGACCTAAAAACATGTCGACCTAATGAGCTGTCGACATAATGACATGTCGACCTAATGGTATGTCGACCTAAAACCATGTCGACCTATTGAGCTGTCGAACTAATGGTGTCGATGTAATGGCTGTCGATGTAAGTGCTGTCTAATATCTGTCCCAGACCCGACCACCCCCTCCCGCGATTCGCTGGACCTCCGCGACCACCCCCTCCCACGAAACGCGGGACCCCCGCGACCCTCCCGCAAATCACGGGACCCCAGGGACCCCTCCCTCCCGCGAGCCCCCTCCCGCGATTCGCAGGACCCCTGCATCCTCCCCTCCCGCCATTCGCGGGACCCCTGCGACCCCCCCTCCCGGCATTAAAAGGGCCCCCCGCGACCCCCCCTCCCGCGATTCACGGCACCCCCCTACTGTGATTTGCGACCCCCCTCCCGCAATTCGCGCCGCCCCCTCCCGCGATTCACGGAACCCCCCGTAGCGCCCCCCCTCCCGCGATTTGCGGGCCCCCTCGGCACTTCTCGCGATTTGCGACCACCCCCTAATTCACACATTCGGGGACCCCACCTCCCGCGATTCATGCCCCCCTCACGCAATTCACGGCACCCCCCACACCCCCCTTCCTGCGATTCGCAACCCCTCACGACCCCCCCTCCCGCGATTCACGAAACCCTCCGTAGCGCCCCCCTCCTGCGATTTGCGGGCCCCCTCGGCACCTCTCGCGATTTGCGACCGCCCCGTAATTCACACATTCGGGGACCCCCCCTCCCGCGATTCATGCCCCCCTCACGCAATTCACGGCACCCCCCATACCCCCCTTCCTGCGATTCGGAACCCCCCACGACCCCCCCTCCCGCGATTCATGCCCCCTCCCGCGATTCACGGACCACCGCACCACCCCCCTGCGCCCACCCTCCTGCGATTCACGCCCCCCTCATGCAATTCAAGGCAAACCCCCCACACCCCCCTCCTGCGATTCGCAGCCCCCCCACGACCCCCGCCTCCTGCGATTCATGACCCCTCCCGTGATTCACGGACCCCCGCACCACCCCCCCTTGACTGTGTCGACATTTCGGCCAAAAAACAGTGAAAAAACCCATGTCGACCTTTTGACTGTCGACATAGATTCTGTCGACCTAATGGCAGTGTCGACCTAAAAACATGTCGACCTAATGAGCTGTCGACATAATGACATGTCGACCTAATGGTATGTCGACCTAAAACCATGTCGACCTATTGAGCTGTCGAACTAATGGTGTCGATGTAATGGCTGTCTAATATCCGTCCCAGACCCGACCACCCCCTCCCGCGATTCGCTGGACCTCCGCGACCACCCCCTCCCACGAAACGCGGGACCCCCGCGACCCTCCCGCAAATCACGGGACCCCCAGGGACCCCTCCCTTCCGCGAGCCCCCTCCCGCGATTCGCAGGACCCCTGCATCCTCCCCTCCCGCCATTCGCGAGACCCCTGCGACCCCCCCTCCCGGCATTAAAAGGGCCCCCCGCGACCCCCCCTCCCGCGATTCACGGCACCCTCCTACTGTGATTTGCGACCCCCCTCCCGCAATTCGCGCCGCCCCCTCCCGCGATTCACGGAACCCCCCGTAGCGCCCCCCTCCCACGATTTGCGGGCCCCCTCGGCACTTCTCGCGATTTGCGACCACCCCCTAATTCACACATTCGGGGACCCCACCTCCCGCGATTCATGCCCCCCTCACGCAATTCACGGCACCCCCCACACCCCCCTTCCTGCGATTCGGAACCCCCCACGACCCCCCCTCCCGCGATTCATGCCCCCTCCCGCGATTCACGGACCACCGCACCACCCCCCTGCGCCCACCCTCCTGCGATTCACGCCCCCCTCATGCAATTCAAGGCAAACCCCCCACACCCCCCTCCTGCGATTCGCAGCCCCCCCACGACCCCCGCCTCCTGCGATTCATGACCCCTCCCGTGATTCACGGACCCCCGCACCACCCCCCCTTGACTGTGTCGACATTTCGGCCAAAAAACAGTGAAAAAACCCATGTCGACCTTTTGACTGTCGACATAGATTCTGTCGACCTAATGGCAGTGTCGACCTAAAAACATGTCGACCTAATGAGCTGTCGACATAATGACATGTCGACCTAATGGTATGTCGACCTAAAACCATGTCGACCTATTGAGCTGTCGAACTAATGGTGTCGATGTAAGTGCTGTCTAATATCCGTCCCAGACCCGACCACCCCCTCCCGCGATTCGCTGGACCTCCGCGACCACCCCCTCCCACGAAACGCGGGACCCCCGCGACCCTCCCGCAAATCACGGGACCCCCAGGGACCCCTCCCTTCCGCGAGCCCCCTCCCGCGATTCGCAGGACCCCTGCATCCTCCCCTCCCGCCATTCGCGAGACCCCTGCGACCCCCCCTCCCGGCATTAAAAGGGCCCCCCGCGACCCCCCCTCCCGCGATTCACGGCACCCTCCTACTGTGATTTGCGACCCCCCTCCCGCAATTCGCGCCGCCCCCTCCCGCGATTCACGGAACCCCCCGTAGCGCCCCCCTCCCACGATTTGCGGGCCCCCTCGGCACTTCTCGCGATTTGCGACCACCCCCTAATTCACACATTCGGGGACCCCACCTCCCGCGATTCATGCCCCCCTCACGCAATTCACGGCACCCCCCACACCCCCCTTCCTGCGATTCGCAACCCCTCACGACCCCCCCTCCCGCGATTCACGAAACCCTCCGTAGCGCCCCCCTCCCGCGATTTGCGGGCCCCCTCGGCACCTCTCGCGATTTGCGACCGCCCGGTAATTCACACATTCGGGGACCCCCCCTCCCGCGATTCATGCCCCCCTCACGCAATTCACGGCACCCCCCATACCCCCCTTCCTGCGATTCGGAACCCCCCACGACCCCCCCTCCCGCGATTCATGCCCCCCTCACGCAATTCACGGCACCCCCCATACCCCCCTTCCTGCGATTCGGAACCCCCCACGACCCCCCCTCCTGCGATTCATGCCCCCTCCCGCGATTCACGGACCACCGCACCACCCCCCTGCGCCCACCCTCCCTTGATTCACGCCCCCCTCATGCAATTCACGGCAACCCCCCACACCCCCCCTCCTGCGATTCGCAGCCCCCCCACGACCCCCGCCTCCTGTGATTCATGACCCCTCCCGTGATTCACGGACCCCCGCACCACCCCCCTTGACTCACGGCACCCCACGCGCCCCTCCCGCAATTCACGGATCTCCGCAACCCCCCCTCCCGCAATTCACTAACCCCGACAACCCCCCTCCCGCAATTTGCGGACCCCCCTTCCCACGATTCAAGCCCCCCCGCGCCCCCGCCCACGATTTGCGGACCCCCGCCCCCTCCCGCTAACCGCGGATCCCCACACACCACCCCCCCTCCCGCAATTTGCAGACCCCCCAGACCCCCTATCGGCAATTCCACCCCCCAGCGGACCACCGCGGCCCCCGCTCCTGCATTTCACGTACCCCCGTGACAATGGGGGATCCTGTACCACCACAAGCAGGTACCGCCCCTAGGTGGGAAATCCGGCCCTGGCTGCCGCACTGCAGGTTTCCCCACTGCCCTCTGCACCAGCGCCACAACTTTTATCAATGTCTTGCCCACATACCACTATTATACAGCCTCCTGCTCTCATGCACGCTCACTCCCTCCCAGTGGGAGGAGACGCTCACCCACTGCCGGGAGCTGCATACTGTCCCCCACCCTCCTCCAGTTCTAGGGATGCCCATCGACCATCAATGATTTTCAAATAATCGATGGTTTATGGCCGATGTTGAATACTTTTGCCATCAATGTGGGAGGACACTGCCCTGCCTCCTGTTCTCCTGCCCCGTAACTTCCGCCAGTGGAGACCCGCTCACCCTGTGTTGCCCACATTCCCCTATCATGCTTTACCGCCCAGCCTCCTGCTCTCATGCACCCTAACTCCCACCCAGTCGGAGGAGACACTGACTCCTGTATTTCTGTGCTGCCACGCTGGACCCTCACCCACTGGCAGAAGCTGCACAGTGTCCACCACCCTCTTTAGTCCCCCGTATGCCCACACACCCCTATCACTACCCAGCTTCCTGCTCTCCTGAACCGTAACTTCCACCACTGGGTAATCGCTGACGCTGTGTTGCCCACATACCCCTATCATGCCTCATATCCCAGCCTCCTGCTCTCATGCACCCTAACTCCCACCCAGTAGGAGGAGACACTGACTCAGGGCCACCGTCCGGTACTCCTGTGCTGCCACGCTGGACCCTCACCCACTGCCAGAAGCTGCAATATAGGGCATCTTTCATACAATTCTAACCATATTTCTCACAATACAAATGTTCACAAATTAAGGGGCGTAGCCCCTTACGCCGGTGTGAAGAGTGCCCGTAGGGCGCGATGAATCACCTAGTGTATATATATATATATATATATATATATATATATATATATATATATATATATATATATATATATATATATATATATATATATATATATATATATATATATATATATACTAGAAAAGAAGACTAGCACTCGTAGGTCTTTCTTAGAAATTTGTATTCAGCAAACCAACGTTTCGGGGCAGCGCCCCTTTGTCACACACACCTTGACAAAGGGGCGCTGCCCCGAAACGTTGGTTTGCTGAATACAAATTTCTAAGAAAGACCTACGAGTGCTAGTCTTCTTTTCTAGCCTACACTGTTTACTGAGACAGGCACCGGGGCCATTAACCCTTCGGAGTGAGTGCCGGACCGTACTGCGACTATATATGTGTGTGTGTGTGTGTGTGTGTGTGTGTGTGTGTGTGTGTATGTATTTATTTATTTTTAGCAAAGTCAGAGGGCAGGATGGTGCCTGGTCTTGCATCTCACCACCCATCATCACAATGCTCATTGCATATGTGACATATGTGATGAGTAACACAAAGGGCAGCTATCCCGATATCCTGCATCCCTTTGCGGTCCCCGCTGCTATGTGGACTTCCTGGTTTCTTACTTGGAAGTCTGGATGCTGCATCATTGACATTTGGACTGCAATGCTAATTCAGTATTTGATACCATTTTTTTTTTTTTTTTAGCTGGAACAAAAGCAAGTGGTTCCTCCCTTTAAACCTAACATTTGTGGAGAGTTTGGATTGGATAATTTTGATGCACAGTTCACAAATGAGCCCGTTCAGCTCACACCTGATGATGAGTAAGTTGACTTAAGTTGGAATAAAATATATTTTATAATGTATATTGTAGTCTAAGTATAACCTGTAAATGTCTATTTGCTGGACCTGCTGAGATACAGTAGTATAACCGTAGGCCACTCTTTGTGTTCTAGATTACTCCAGAACCTTATTTAGGACAGTCTTCTTTCAAACCATTATGCTGAAGTATAAACTGATCTTTACACTATTTATTTCCTTGCATGCATCTTTTCATTTCTACTAGGATGTACGCCTAGAAAAGATTGGCTCATCCTTCTTATAGGCAAATGTTAAATATTTCTCAATCTCTCCATTAATGGTCACTCTGTTATGGGCTGGTTAGTTTCTGGGGACTGTCAGAAATGTGGCCACTCTCTGTTGGCGGTTTTATTTTTTTAGTTGTTTGTTTACACTGTGTGGTCACCCCTTTTTAAAAAATCTTTAGGGAACTTATTCCTAAAACTATCTACACTTCTTTGGTGGTATATGTTTATCTCACCCCTGAGTGGGCAGTCTGTGTGGCCCTCGCAGGTAATAAAACACATGTTCACGTTCCCCACAAGAGGGGAAAAAAACATTGTTTCCCACAAAAGTATAACTATATACATTAAATTGCTCTAGCCCCACCTCCATAAAGACTGACTTGACCTCGGTGAGATGAGCTCCCAGTAATCAGCCATAGCAGTCCAGCTGTGATTTGCCACTAGTCTACCTTGGCAGAGTCTCCATCACTTACCCCTTCCCGCCCTCCCTCCCTCGCCTCCCTCCCCTCCCTCCCTTCCTTCCTTATCACAGCTGGCACTTGCTGAATGGAGGTTTTCACATGTGACGGCCTCAGCCAATAAGGGTCAGCTTGACTCCTACTGGCTATTCTGTCACATGACAGACTACATAGACAGCTTAATTCCCAATCATCCAATCCCCGCAGGCTCTTCGCCACCTTCAACTCCTTGCTCTCCCCCCCTCCTCCAGCTCTTCCGTCCTCCATCGTAGCCGCTGATTTTGCTACCTACTTTTCAACCAAAATCTCCTCTCTCAGGACTGCCATCACTGCTGCCATGACCTCACCCTCTCCCTCCTCCCCTCCTACATCTCCACTCCCCTCCTTCCAACCCCTGTCCTCATTTTACCCCACCACTGCCGCTGAAGTCCACTCTATCCTTCAATCCACTTCTCCCTCCACCTGCCCGCTCGATCCTATCCCCTCCAATATTATCCGTCGTCTCAGTCTGCCAGTCTTCTCTCACCTGGCTCACCTCTTTAATCTTTCCCTATCCTCTGGGATCTTTCCTTCCTCCTTCAAACACACTCTTTTCTCCCCAATTCTCAAAAAAACAAATCTGGACCGCAACTCTCCATCCAACTACAGGCCCATCTCCCTCCTCCCTTTTGCCTCCAAGCTCCTAGAACGTCTGACCTATAATCGTCTCCTAAGCCACCTTACTGCCAACTCCATTCTAGACCCCCTCCAATCTGGGTTCCGCCCTTTACATTCCACTGAAACTGCCCTGACCAAAGTCAATAACGATCTACTATTGGCTAAATCCAAAGGCCTCTTCTCTATCCTCATCCAGCTTGATCTGTTGGCTGCCTTTGACACTGTTGACCACCCTCTCCTGCTCAACACCCTCCGCTCCTTTGGCATCACTGGCACGGTCTTCTCCTGGTTCACCTCATACCTCTCCGATCGCTCCTTCTCCGTCTCCACTCCGAGCTCCTCCTCTCCTACTACCCCGCAGCCAGTCGGTGTTTCCCAAGGGTCAGTCCTTGGCCCTCTCCTCTTCTCCCTCTACACCACCTCTCTGGGCACCCTCATCAGCTCCTATGGTTTTCATTACCACCTTTATGCTGATGATACCCTAATCTATCTCTCCTCCCCCGACCTATCCCCATCACTCCTGTCCAAGGTCTCTGAATGCCTCACGGCCATCTCAGCCTGGATGACCCAACGTTTCCTGAAACTAAACATGGCTAAAACTGAACTTCTAATCTTCCATCCCCTGAACATCCCCTCTTCTCCCACTATCTCCATCAGCATTGGTGAAACAGAGATCACCTCCACCCACCAAACGCGCTGCCTCGGTGTCATCCTTGACTCCTCCCTCTTTTACCCCCCACATTCGTGCTCTCTCACAGTCTTGCCGCTTTCACCTACGCAACATCTCACGCATCAGACCATTCCTCTCCACTGACGCGACCAAAATTCTCATTCACTCTCTTGTCATCTCCCGCCTTGACTACTGCAACATCCTTCTCTCTGGGCTACCTCTTACCCGCCTCGCACCTCTCCAATCTATTCTTAACGCTGCTGCTAGGCTCATCTTCCTCTCTCGCCGCTCTACCTCCGCCTCCCCCCTCTGTCTATCTCTACACTGGCTCCCCATTCCCTTCTGAGTTCTCTTTAAACTCCTCACCACCACCTACAAGGCTCTCTCCTCCTCCACCGCTCCTTACCTCTCTTCTCTGATCTCTATCCACACTCCCTCCCGTCCTCTTCGCTCCATCGCTGACCGCCAACTGACCTCTCACCTAATCACCTCCTCCCACTCCCGTGTCCAAGACTTCTCTCGCGCTGCCCCCCCTGCACTGGAACAACCTCCCACCACCCATCAGGCTTTCTGATTCCATTACCTCCTTCAAGCGCTCCCTCAAAACCCACTTTTTTCGACTAGCCTATACCTCCTCCCAACCCTTTTTTGATCCTCCTATCCTGCCTCCGTTCCCATCCGTTCCTACATTCCTATTGTTTTTCGTTTGTCCACCCACCTCCTTTTAGTATGTTAACTCTTATGAGTAGGGTCCTCCTGCCTCACGTACTCACCCTACCTCTTTACCTCATCAGTGCTCCTGCCCTGTTCTTCCCTTCCTCTACTTCATCCTCAGTCTCCTCGACAATTTTGACACCTACTTCTGAACTGATGCTGATTTTAGTTCTACCAGCTATACCCCTATTTATGCTGTATTTTATCAACACACCCTGTACGTTACCTTGTAATTAGTTTTTTGTTTGCTATGTACGGCGCTGCGGACACTTTGTGGCGCCTTTATAAATAAACGTACTACCTGTACTACTAATTCTTATTGGTTGCTGCTGCAGAATATAAATCACTATTGACTCTTTGGCCACCACTGGCATAGAAGTACTTTTCAACTCAGAATAGTTACAGAATGACACTTCTCACTTTAGACCACATCCCTTTTTGTTTGTTTTTTCTTACATCGTATGCAAAGTTTTCACATAACTGTGACAATTTGCCATTTATAAAAGAGTCCGGAATGTTTGATTATAGGATATAGAAATGTCTATACATATATCCAATAGTACTTCTTTTTCTCTTGGTATATAGAACAGGATGATTTGCAGTGTTAATAATTAAATTCCAAGATGTGGTTCTTCCAATATATTTATGCATTTTTATTGTAATGCAAACAGATTAAATGTGCCACATATACTACATTTATTGCATTTATACATACGCACATGATGATTTGGTTGTCAAAATATGTTTAAGAAATGAACAAGAATATTGAGAAATAGCGAACAACAGACAGGCAGTCACCACAGAGCCACTGGTACATCACACACTGGGACACAGGCTGACCGTCTCCTGACATTATATACAAATAGCAGTGTCATGTTATTTAAGAGACTAATTTAGCATGGATCGCAAATCCAAGAATTCTCAATCTGATTAGTGAACGACTGCATGTGTGCGGCGTTCGCATTGCGCATGTGCGGCGGCAATTGGCAAATATCCTTACAGTTTGACAAAGTCCGCGTTTTGGGCTGGAATTATGGTGTTTTCTGGGTGTGTTTGTGAAAACGCATGCGTGTTTTGGGTGGGTCTGTGACGTTGGGGATGACCACCTCCAGACTGGTACTTTAGCAGATTAGCAGAACCCCTAGACTGGTGCAGATGGAGAAACTATTTGATTGTTTGGTTTTTACGAATGGATCACTATTTGCAATGCTGTCACAGTTTTGCAAGGGGCGGTTTTCTTTCTGTCTGGTTGGCAACTGCAACTGCTTTCTCTCTTTATTGATCCATGCTGAATTAGGCCTTAAGACACATACTGTACCTCTAATATTATCTCATTGTATTGTATTGTATTGTATGCAGAAATATTCATTTTGGCTTTACGGATGGTATTTGTACAGCAAGTGACGTGATAATGGGGTATATTAACTGTTGGTATGTGGGAGAAGTGGAATCACCTTATGTGCATTAATACCACTTCTCCCCCATGTATGATGAGTTCCAGCATTCATTAGTACGCGATGTGCAAGGCAATGTATGAATGCTCAGCAGTGCTGACTGTCCGACTGTTCCGTTACCTGCAGCTATCGATTTTGACAGCTGCAGGGTGGCGATGTCCTATCTCCACAGCAGGGACAGCGCTGTCCTTGGCTGTGCCAACAGCCGACCCCGGAATATGCAGGAGATCTCGCGCATGCCCAGGGCAGGGAGAGATGGGGCATCAGTATTCGCTATGCACACACTGGGTCATTGCTGGATGGGAGAGTTGTCCCCCATCCAGGCCAAACACACACCCATATGTGCCAGTATATCTGAAGATGTATCGGCTATTCCTTACAGGTGACTCAGTATCTATGATCAACATTTGCATACACCCCCAACCCACTCGGGTGATACATCGCCTAGTGCATTCATCATAACTGGCTCTCTCCACAGGACCATCGGTTTCAGGGTTTGGAGTGACTATAGGTTTTGTAGATCTATGCCCCTTTCCACCAATGATAGCTTGCCACACCTAAGTTTGCCCATAATGAGATGTCAAATTGGAATACAAATGTTAATATGGGAGCACTGTGTTTATGATCATTTGCTTTCTGGAATATGTTCTATGTAAGTCTGCAATAAATCAAACAAGTTCTTAATTTCCACACCTGGAGAGGGCAAGTGAAAATTTCCTTTATAAAATGACACAATGTAATGATTTAACTAAACTGGAGAAAGACCCTTTATACCAGTAATTGGCAGCACTGATAAAAGCTCTTGCATCTCCTTTCCATTTGATCTTGATAACCGGCCCCCCATGCAGTGTGATTGCATAGTCATTTACACCCTGCATTTCCAGCTCGTTACTGATGTCTTCTCTTATTCTAACAGGGATGTGATGAGGAAGATTGACCAATCTGAATTTGAGGGTTTTGAATACATCAATCCTCTCTTGATGTCTGCCGAGGAATGCGTATGATGAATTGGACAGCTTCTACAGCACAAAGGCCACAGCTACAACACAGCCCAACCAGCTACTACACATCAGAAATATGAATAAACTTAACGAGACTGTGTTAGAATGCAGTGAATACTGAAATAAACCAAAACATGGGGGGGGGGGTAATTTTAAGATTAGGGCTGGATTTTATAAGGCAATAGTAGTACATGCGGCATTCAGGCTTGCTTTGTGTATATTACTATTGTCTTTCTATATCCAGCCCTTAAAGCAGTCTACTTAAAAACCAATCTTGGGTAAATTTATTAACCCCTTATGTACTCTGATACAGCAATGACCATTCCTTTGTGGCTATGGGATGTTGTTGGAGGGAAAGATGTCTGTGCCCAGCTGCTGGACTGTTTGAGATCCTATTAACATTTGACTGGTATTTCAGTGCCTCGTTTCTCTTCTATTTTCCCAATCGGAACACAAACAATGTTTTTAACATCTGGACATAATAATTGTTTGTGCTCTCGCTTTCAATGTGTCTGTTTCCTTACATACCATTGAGGGAAATAATGAATATTTTAACAGGCCCTGTCGCTGTTTTTAAATTAAATTTTTGGTATCTGAAAGTAATAGTATTTTTCCCTCCATGTATATGACACATTAAATTGTCGTTCAACAGAGATTGCAGACATGCCAAAATGACCAGGTTAATGATCAGGACTTTTACACAATAGCACAACATTTTTTTTTTTTTTTTACCGAACACAAGTTAGCAGTATGGCAGGTGTTTAGGGCTGGTGAGAGACTGATGGTGAGGTTACACATCATTCACAGTGGAACTGTCAATCCTGTGGGAGATTGTCATATTCAAATAAAGACCACCAAAGTGACATAAAAGCCGTAATTCAGTTTATTGCATCGCCCGCTACTAGATGGCGCCTGACGGAGCAATTCAATTGCTGGTCAGTTCAGGTGCGAACAGCTGCAGGCAGCGCTATTACAGCTTACTACTCCAAGAGGTGGTGAGTGGAAATAGGTGAAAGTGTCCCATTTGAGCTTCCAAAGGGCACTTTTCATATGCCTATGAGGCGTTTTATGTGGCTAAACCCAGTTTGTTTGGGCGCAAATAAAAATAAACAATTGAATTGCATCCTGGGATCTTCCATCACTTTAGACAGGAGGTTGTGTGTGTAGCCGGCATGATACCTAGTTGAATTTCTTCCCAATTGTTTTTAATGGTCTACAGGAAGACCAGCCAGCAAATTTATGAAACATGATGTTTTTAAAATCTATGTATGTTAGATATAGTTATGGGAACGAGAGACTGGACAGGAAGGGGATAATGGCCCGTGAAAGGTTGTGTTCCAGACAAACCAGCCTCTCTCTTGTGACTGACATTAGTTCATGTAACTGAAATGAATTCACTATGGGAACGGTGCAAAAAACATTACATTTAGTGTAAAAAATATATTGGTGCCAAATTCATCATTTCTTTTAGAGCATGCATGAGTCTTAATTACATTTGCTTATTATATATAAATAAATATATTTAGGTTTGGGAAGTTATAGTTGCTGTTTGACTTTTTTCGTCTTTTTAAGAAATGTGCTGGGCTCTAAAGAAATGGCTTCCCACCGGTCTGTGCTGCGCTTAGTGCATCAATTATCATTAAGTGGTCCTGCTATTGTCTTCTGTGTTTAGGTTTGTGTTCTAATGCTAGAGAAAAGTGTAAATATAGACTAGGCTAAGATCAAAGCATGGTCACTATCGTTAAGACTGTATTGTGCGTATTGGAGATGCTGGCTTTCTCAGTCGCTGTTCTTTCCTTGCACTGCATGTTGATTTTATAGCCAGATTCATATGGGGGTGGAATCCTACATTTTATAGCATGGAATTTGCTCCATTTTAATCTGTCAGATTTCCAGCAGATGTGTTAATGAGTTTCCCTGAATAGTACAACAGTTCCTATACAAGCGCAGTACACTGCTTACATTAATGAAACCTTAATAAACATACTTAGAACATGACAAGGTTTCTAAATTGGACACCATTTCTTTGCTCGGTCACATCTGTTCACAGTAGGGGAATAGTGATATGTATGATGGGAAGTAAATAAAGGTCTGGGAGGTTTTTTTTTTTTTTTTTCTGTTGTCCTTTTAAAATATGATGCAAAACTGCATGTGTAGCCAGCCATCTGTATCAGAGGGTCCGTGGTGGTTGTTCTTGGTTTTTAACAACTGTGGTTCCGATGAACACTCGGTACTCTTTACCTAGAAGGGCGCCCGTCGTGGTGATCGCGGGTACATTTATGTCTGGCCGCGACGCGACCGACGCGATGCCCGCGATTTCCCATTGAAACCCATGTTAAACATGGAAATCGCGTCGGTCGCGGCCGGCCATAAATGTACCCGCGATGCCCGCGACGCGATGCACACGATTTCCCATAGGAATCAATGTTAAATGGCCCGACCGACGCGATTTTACTGTTAAATGCCTCAATGGACCCGATGTGGCCATAGGAATCAATGTTAAATGGGCTACAGAGCCCAAATAGGCACAATTAACCCTTAAATGTCCCCCCAAATATTTAACGCCACCCCACGATCCACGCCAACCCGAAGCGTGGCGAGCGAAGCGAGGTGAGCGCAGCGAGCCCGCGAGGGGCGGCGGTACGCGTCCTCCGACCTTTTTATGCCCTATTATCCACGTCGGCGTGGAGTTGAGAATAGAATAGTGTGGCGAGCGCAGCGAGCGGACGCGGATACCTTCACAGGTAAACGCGTCCCCTCGCGGGCTTCACAGGTGTCCGTGGCCACGCGGACACCTGTGAAGTCCGCGAAGGGACGCGTTTACCTGTGAAGATATCCGCGTCCCCTCGCGGGGCTCGCTGCGCTCGCCACGCTTCGGGCTCGGTGGCTCGCTGCGCTCCCCACACTATTCTATTCTCAACTCCACGCCGACGTGGATAGTAGGGCATGAAAAGGTCGGAGGACGCGTACCGCCGCCCCTCGCGGGCTCGCTGCGCTCGCCACGCTTCGGGTTGGCGTGGATCGTGGGGTGGCGTTAAAAATTTGGGGGGACATTTAAGGGTTAATTGTGCCTATTTGGGCTCTGTAGCCCATTTAACATTGATTCCTATGGCCAAATCGCGGGCATTGAGGCATTTTACATGAAAATCGCGGTCAATCAGCCTTTTTAACATTGTTCCCTATGGGAAAATCGCGGTCATCACGGGCAGCAGATTTTTATGTACCCGCGATGCCCGAGATTTTACCCCCGACGCCCGCGATTCCAATCGCTGGCGCCCTTCTAGGTAAAGAGTACCGAACACTCATATATATATTTTTTTTTTTACTGCAAATTGTTTTGCACTGGATGTATAATTGAATATTTTGATAGGAGACATTATAAGGAACCTCATACATGTGGTTAGGTCAGGGAAGCCAGAACTGGAAATTTGTTCATAACCAAAGCATTAAGAGGTTTATTTATCAGTAATCCAGAATCTCCTAAATCATTATTCAGTGTTGTATGTAACAGACTGTAGAGTTATGTGGGTAATGCAGCCCTCTGAGTCACAATAGCAAATGAACTCCATCACCCTACTAGGCTGCTCGCAGACAGATACCGTACATGCTTAGAATGCTATTAATGGAGATCATTTCCTGTTACCTGGCAGCAGCAGGATCTATGTCTGACTGTTGTGAAACCTGAACAAGAAGTTGCACCGCCTTCTAAACTGGTGCACACACGCTTCCATTTTGACAGGTTTTCAATTTGATTTTTGCTGATAGCAGCAAAATGGAATCGAAATAGAACAGTTTTTTTAAGGCTCTTTCGATCCACATTCAATTCAATGCACACTCCCATTTTTTCTCTATATCAAAAAGAAAAAAAAAGACTGTGCAGGCAAGGAAATATGTAATCCAATCCAATAAATCGGATGTGTAACACTGTGCCTTGAATGCAAATCGATATTGAATGCAAAAGTGCACATCGAATGTGTAATGGAAGGGGTGGAATTGGGGAAATCAAAAGTAAATTGATGCATGTGCACACATCATTACTATGGTTACTGGGCAGACAATGTCTAGATCGACTACTAATGGTCGAGACAGTGACTAGGTTGCCATACCCAGGGTCAACATAAAAAAGTAAACGTGATTTTTTTCCCAATATTTTTCCCCCAAAAAAGGTGGTTTTTCATACTACAATCCAAGCGGACAGAGTGGGAATATAATAGTGCGCCAAGCGAGGGGACGCAGCACACTTGTACAGTATCCATGTCAACTTGTGTCAACATAGGCAACAAAAAATGTGAGAAACTCATGTTGACCTTATTTATGTCGCCAATGTCTGTTGACCATAAGCTTGTGTTGACCCTTTGTTGGTGATGACCTAGTCATTGTTGACCATTAGTAGTCAACCTAGACATTGGGGGATAGTCAATCCCACGTTCCGAATATCTGTACGTCCCGACTGCCGTGAACCTGGCCTGTTTGCGTTTCTCCCGCCTGCATATCGGCATGCAGGATTCAATGTGCTGTCTGGCTTCAGCTTTTGAAGTCTGGCCGGATCTGTCGATCTGCCTCTTCAATGCTGTCGTGATAGACAGCAATCAGTAGGCACCCGCAGATATTTCTCCCGTCTGAAATATCGGCAGGGATTCAATATCCCCCATCGTCTACCATTTATACTGTAACCATATTAGGAGGGCTTGAAAGAGTTTTGGATGCATTTGGCATATGCCTATTTTATATTCTCTTATCTTTTGAGGCTTTAAATCCTATTATTACATGACCAAAATCACCAAATGTTTAGTTAATGGATTAATGTTACTGAACTTTTTTTTTTTTTATCCTTTCATATTTGGTATCTGTACCTTGAACTGTTCGTTGTTATATAAGATTGTGAGTTTGTATACTTTTTTTTTATAGTAGTTTTATTGCACAAAACGTTTATTTTTGTTTTTTTTTTCCATAAATGAAAGTTTTTATTATTGGGGGGGGGGGGGGGGGGGTGTTGTCGTTTTTATTGTTTAAATCCTACACACCACATTAGTTAACTTCATTCAGCTCTTAAATGTCATCCAAACAAAAATGAGAATTGATACTATAGCCAATTTCATGATGCATTTGAGAACATAGCTTTTTTTTTTTTTTATGGAAAATATTGAATTGATTTTATTCATGGGCCTCTGTTAAAACCTTTAAGGCCCTAAACATGACCATATGGAACTCTTAAATGCAGTAAATGTATATTTTATAGTTGTATTACACAGTATTCGAAGACTGGATACAACTTCTGCATACTTTCGGTGTAATGCTATGAAACTGTTCGGAACGTGTTGATTTTTATGCTGGGTAACATTTTCTCAATGATGTCAGCTGAGAAGAGGAGACTCCTGGGTATAATAAACTAAATTAGAGCTTTGTATAGTGCATTATTTTTAGATGTTCTGCTATGTGCGGTCCATTGTTATACACTGTTTCCGAAACTGTACACTGTAACATTGTCTGCATGTAGCCACAAACAATGTGATATGTTATGTAACTGCAATTTGTTTTATTTTAATAAAATCTTTATATGAACTCCTGAAGGTGTGCGGTCAGTAATGTTGGTCATGAACTGATGCCAATAAAGGTGATGGGGGGCATCCTATTAGCAGCAGTAATTTACCACTGCTAATTGGATCACTGGGTGCTATCCAATTAGCCCCGATACCAGCATTTATTGGGGACTATGCTTCGGGTACCTCTGCCAAAACATAATCCCCAATAACCAAACATCTGCGACGCAATAAAACATGGGTCTGTGAATTTATCCTGGATCCCATGTGTTATCACACAATAGCAGATCTTTTCACAGCCAATGAAAATGCCCTATATTTGGATAGCAAGTGTACCGTTGGTCGGAAATCTGTGCCATGGCTCATGTTCATCCTATATGAAAGGTTTTACCTGCCCAGCAGTGATATTTTTAAGTAGGTGCTACATGTGAAATAAATGTTTATGTGAATGACAGAGCCCACGGTTTTCTAGCAGAACATTGCCAGAAACCGCACACACTCTTCCTACAATACAGAAATGAGGATCAGACTAGGTGACCTTCCACGCCATTTTAGAACTCCTCTGATAGACTAGACCAGAGGTTCCTAAACTATTTAGAATTGGAGCCCCCTAGAGTATCAGAATTCTTTTAATGACACCCCTAAGTCAAACGTTTCTTACTCCAGAAATTTAGAAAATAATAAGTAAATTGTTTTTGTATGTCATACTTACTTTGAATGTCACACTTGCTTCTGTGTGTCCATGTCCTTTATGATTGGTAGCCACTAGCACTGTTTTTGCCTATTACAATAAGGGAAATCATTTGAATTGATCGTAGACCTCCAATCCAAGGCACCCCTGCAAGTGTCCTCAGGCACCCCATGGTGTCACTGCACACAGTTTGGTAATCAGTTCTGATAAATTCTAGATGTAACAACTTTACAGTTATTCAGATCCCTGGACACCCCTTATTATCTACATTTAAGTTATTACCCTTTTCCAGTAGCAAAAGTAACCTGGGTCGATAAGTGGGGGACGTGCATCGACCCAGGATTTTTGCTGGTGGAAATACAAAATCCTATTTCACCTGACCCGGGTAGTTATGATGCGACCCGGGTAGTTATGATGCGACCCGGGTCACATTCACTCTAGTACAGAGCTGCCGCTGGGATATGCTCTCATCTCCTAGACTCAGCCAGCCTCCCGGGAATGGGTTCGCAAGCCAGGTCGCACCCGGTTACAAAATCCAGCGTTGGACCCGGCCTGCAAGTGGAAAATGGGTATTACTGGCTGTGAGTACCTAATATCGGGATGCAGTCAAAATCCCGACAACCATTGACCGATGGTCAAAATCCCGACAAGGTCAAAATACCGACATATAGAATGTAGACAGATGAAAAGGTCTACATGACTTTCTGTCGCGAGGTCGACATGGGTTTTTTCACTGTTTTTTGTCCCGACCTGTGCCGACAGGCGGTATTTCATGCCCTACCATCCACTAGGCATGGTGGGAGAATAAAATTATGTGCCGAGTGCAGCGAGGCACCGTACCATCGCAAGCACTGCGGTTGACTACCAACTGTGCCCATGTCGACTGTGTCGACATTCAGGTAAAAAGACAGTGAAAAAATCCTTGTCGACCGAAAGTCATGGTGACTTTTTCACCTGTCTACATTCTATGTCGGGATTTTGATCGTCGGTATTTCATACCGAATCCCTAATATCAGCTTACTGCCTTATTTTCTCTGACCTCTGCTACCGTTACACGATATAGCTGCTAGGGCGTTACTAGACTGCAAATGGCACAGGCTTCGTACAAAATGATCCTTGTTTACCACTGGAAAATAATTGGTGACATGAACAGTCCTAAATCAAATTTATTGGGATCTGATTAGTAGTATCAATTATACCAATTACAAATAACATAAAAGACCTGATTCATCATGTGTAATTAACAAATCACATTTATGCCCTGTACACATGCATAAATTTTTCCCGATTTTCGATTCGATTTTGCTTATAGAAGCAAAATCGAATCCTAAACGAAATCGAATGATTTTTGTGGTCACTTTCGATCTACATTCAATTTGATGCGCGCTCCCGTTTTCACAAAATCAAACAAAAGTCTTCTGTGCAGCCAAGGAAATATCGAATTCGATGTAGTAAATTGAATGTGTACAATGTACCATGAATGTATATCGAATTCAATATCTAATGCAAAAGTACAGATCTAATGCCAGATCGAATGGAAAGATCTAATGCCAGATCTAATAGAAAATCGAATCTAACATATAATCAAAAACGATGTGTGTTTGTTTGTGTACAGGTCTTTAGATTTGTTTTTAAATGTGATTAAATATTGCAAGTTTATCTTTTATAAAAACAATAATCCAGGCCAGCTGTTATATCTGCACTCCTAGCTAAAAATAAATCTCTGGTGTATACCACGGAAATATCTATTTATATATTTAGTCTACCCTGTATCTGAATTTATAATGTATAAAGTATCTAGACTGCCTAACAAACACGTCGGTGCTTTATCTACTGCTTGTCCATGAACACATCACCGGTCATGACCGGTTTATTTGATCTCTGCGCATAAAGCTTTAATTAAAGACGTGCATTAGTTGTAACAGGAATTAATGAAGAACTCAATCTTAGAAACTGTTCCAGCATTATAACAGATGCCTGACAAAGACAATATTCTTGTCAATAATAATAATTTACACTTTGGGGAGTATTCAATGTCGGACGCTGTTTCCAAAAGGGGAAAACAGCGCCTGCCGCCTATTCAATGCTGCCGCTTCCGACAGCATTGAAGGCGGATTTCGACAAAACAGATCTGACTTTAAAACAAGTCAGATCTGTTTTGTCGGAAACGGCCATGGAGTCTCGAATTCACGGCCATTTTTGCCGGCACGCCCCCTTTTCGCCATTCGACAGGTGGAACATTGAATTCTGCCTGTCGAGCAGAGCGAAAACAGGCCGGGATTCAGACTGTTGGAATGTTTCGAGAGTCTGAATCCAAACTTGAATACCCCCTTTGCCTAGTTTGATGCATGTGATGTTAAATTGGAAGCTTCTACAGTAAGTGGACATGGTCAAAGTGGCAAATAATGCATTTTATATGTAACGCTGTACTGCTAATAATTCTAGTAAAATATGGGCAACAAAGCACTTGGCTAGCAGAAAATGTACATAATACCCATGAGGTGTATTGAAAGCTTTAAATGTTGCAGTGCATGGTTTCTGCTGCGTGTGTGGAATATTCATTATATTAAGCCTTGCATATGCTTCATACTGTATGTTTATAGCAGAACTGCAGTTATTTTCCCCCTGAGCTGCATGAAATTCTAGGCTTCGGTTTTCAGAGCATCTGGTGCTGGTTTTATACACATCCATCAAGTACCATGTGCTACAGGAATGCAGATTCTCTTGCTCTCAGTTGGGGGTTCTCTCCCTGCGTGCAGATCTTGTGGGCATCAGCATATAACGAGACCTATTGCTCACTCACTGTTTTTAAATAACAGCGAGCATGTACAAGGCTGCTCCGAGCTATGAGTAGCCAGCATTCAAGGACTTGTGTGCTGTGCTTTTCTCACTGTGGGGCCCATTTATCAATGATAGCATATTCAGGGCCAGATGCACTAAACCCTAAAGTGATAAAATGGAGAGTGATAACCAACCAATCATCTCCTGCCTGACATTTTTCAAACACAGTCTGTGACATGGCAGGTAGGAGCTGAGTGGCTGGCTGTTTATGACTCCATTTTATCACTTTTGATGTGATCTGGGCATGGAAATAGCTCCCAGGTGTGCAATTCAATATGCAATCCCTTAACCTGGCTGTATTATTAAGCATAGGCAGGAACAGGGACACCAAAATGATCTGCTGGAGGGATATTGCTTGCTTGCTCAATTTGACCACATTTACCCAATATCAACTTCTAGGGGGAACTCTCTGATGGCTGAGATTGCAGTGAGGAGCCCAAAGGGTACAATGGGCTATTGCCATGTTTAGAATTGGGGTATATTTAATATTTGGAAAATGGCTGCATACATTGTTTGATAAATGGATCCCTGTGTGGCTTACAAGATCGCAGTATATGATTATATCAAAAATACAGCAACACTGGTTCACTACATTAAAATTACACACACACGTGTACCCATAGTTGCCGCACCGTTAAAGTGGGAGACACTGCCTTAGATGCGTCTCATAAAACTGAGTTATATCCAAATGTAAAGTAGTTTGGCACATGGGATGCCGTGGTTGAAAACGCATGTAGCCATATAGATCATTGGGGCATATGTATTAAGCCTCAACAAGTTAAAGTTGAGGGAGATAAAATACCAGCCATTCAGCTCCTAACTGCCATATTACAGGCTGTGTTTAAGAAACTACAGTTGGACTTCTGGGAGGTGGACCCAGCCTGCGGTCATGCTTTTATTGAGCTCTCTGCTCTCCCTGGCTGCGGGACCTAACTTCTCCTGCAGTCGCCGGGAGAAACACACCCCACACTCACCCAGGGGTGTGGGAGATAGTGGTGGGTAAGGTGACCGGCTCCCCACCATCCTTTCCCCGGAGTCCAGGCATGAATATTGGTGCCGCTACTCGTGGATGCCGATACAGGGAGTTTGTTTGTGTTGGTCGCACTAGACTCAGAATAAATTGGAAAGGACCCCCTAATTTGTACATACTCTATTTAACATATCAGAGCAATGGGGGTGTGCTACCTACGGACATGAGAATTGGTAGGAAAAGGCAGAAAAAAAGGATGTCCTATGACGGTGCACCTCAGACAATTAAAATTTAACTTTTATTAATTTATTAAAGAACTGCGAGATAAAATAAGAACATATAATAACAAACAAAGGTGGGGTTTAACACAATTAAAACCAAGGTGGCAGGCAGACAGTTTGTAACAAGGTGTTTTTGGTGTAATACTGGATTTGTGTGTCTGGTTAAGACAGAAATTTATTCTGCTAAACCAAAAATACAAGTATAAGAGCGGGTTTTTTTAAGAAAAAGCCTCTTAAATAAGCTCTTCAGTGACCAATGTGATCATATTTGTTTTGAGACTGCGTCTAACAATGTGGTTAGATGACATTACTAGAGGGGCAAATGGGGATCTCCACGCATTACAATAATACTCATTAGATGCGTGAGTGAACCTCTCGTTCTAACTCCAAAAAATGGGAGAATCCCTTTACAGATGCGCACCTCTTATAAATGCAGTGAGAAACGGTAAGTGGATCCCTCTGCATATATATTGCTATGAGAGTGTCACTACACCGCTAGGGTGTCCAGATGGAGCCGCCTCCTAATAACTGGACACGCTGGGCAGGGTGATCTGTTATAAGCGCAGTCTCAGTGTGTATATGAACACTGGAGTCTGTATCGCCCTCCGTACCGGTGAGTGCCGTAGTATTAATTGCCCAGTGTGTATTGGATCTTAGCGTGAAAACGCTCTTCAGATCTCTTCATGTATAGTCACGCTGGCAAAGTAACTATCTGCACTCGTCCCAGGGGAGCCGCCTCCGACTGCTGGGACCGTGACCATGTATCTGGGGGTATCGCAGCTGGTCACTGGTTAAAACACAAAATCAAAATACATTAGTATAGAAAATAATAAACTGCGAATGTCTGCCTGCGCACCGCTAGCCGGCACGCGCTTCGCAGATGTTAGCTTCCTCAGGGCCAATCAGGTCCCTGGTCCAAAGGGTTTTTATACCGGTGGGGTTATAATCTGCCCCAATCGGTGTGAAGTACTGCGGACGCACCCCCGGAAGCGTGTCCGGGGTTTTGCGTCCTATCAGGTGTCGCTTGGGCACGCGAGCCCCTAGACGTGGACTCGCGTGTTCCGGCGTCACTAGTGTTGTCATGCCAACCAGAATGGCGTGTAGTGAAGAGGCGAATATGACCGCTGCTGGCGCCTGTTGAAAACATCGCGCGGTTGTCCCGGCAAGCAAACATCCTGCTCTATCGGTGAAGGCATACAGCGTCATTACTATTTTAATCAGGATCGCGCCGGACGTCCGTCCTAAAGTCAAGTGTACATTGTAAACAAAAGGTGGTTGTCCTGGCAACAGATCTCTTGCTCTATTGGTTAAGACGTACAGCGTCATTGCTGTCATACCAATCCGAGTCGTGTGTGATCGTATCTGGCCCGCCCACTATCTCGCCCGCCCACTATCGGCACTGGCCCTGTCAGATTGTAATCATGTGAGGCAGAAAGTTAAGGTGAGAGCTCAGAGACGGTGTCATTTGTCCATAGATGGTCTCAAATTATACAGGTGCGAACAGAGTACAGGTCCCCATATGTCACTCATACCGGATCAGTTGTATGTGGTCATAAATTTTGACCTGGATATTCAGATTACATGTTATGTTCGGTATATTCAGAGACTATTTAACCTGGGTACCCATGGAAATTAACCTAGGTATTGCATATAGTTTGGGAATAGGAGGGACAGCCATATTAACAGATGTTCTGATCCTGTAACTGAAATATTGCAGACCTGAATTTCATATGGCCTATAACAGATGGCCTCAAAGGTTATCAATATGCACTTCTAAGACTGTCACATCAATGCATGAGAGAAAATAATAAATGAATTATATTAAATAGTGATGAACTCCGATGTGTGTTTCTTTAGTGTAATAACACAATAATGAAATAAACAAATAAATGGTGTAAAGACCCAATATATATGCAGATATGCGTGATCAAAATGCTAGTCTGTCAGTGATCTGGCTTTTAAACGATAAAAAAGTGTGAAGTTCATGTCTGAACACAGTTCATAGGTAGGTGTCAATTGGAGATTCGCATGTGTGAAATCTGTTATGAGACAGATTTTGTTTTATAATGAGGTGATATAGTGTAGGGATTTGGGGAGGAAGAAAAAAAGGGGGAACATGCTGTGTATCACTGCACATAAACATCAAACCCTGAAAAAGTGATGAGAGTGATAATCCCTATCAGAATTAGTGGTGGCTTAAATATGCCAAAAAAGGTAAGTAAAAATGTAAGTGATGGTTGTTACCAGTCAAGGTGGTAACTGAGTATATCACAAGAAAGTTAAGTATGAAGGTGAAGATATAGGAAAATAGAAGAACGTGTCATAATATAAAGGTGACCCTCATAAGAGGTTGTGCGGAGCAGTTGGTCATCCTGGATAGATTTTGTCTATCAAACAGGTGACATTGATGAATATAGACATGATAAAGAATCCCCTGATTATTGAGAGGTAGAATACGTAATACTCTCAAATTGGGGGGTCTAAAGGAATGCAGCATAACTGTTTTCTTCGTTGAGGCCTATGGGAGACATGGTGCCCATCATGAAAATGAGTTTTGTTTCTTGTCTCAAGAGTTCGGCGTCTAAATCTCCTCTTCTAATCCCCATGTTAACCCTCAGCATGCCAAAGGCTTTGAGGCCCACAGGTTTGCTTTGATGGTACCTATAAAAGTGACGGGCAACAGGGGTTAACGTTTTCATGGCTGTTCTGTCTCTTTCCGCATTTTTAATGCTGGAGATGTGTTCAAGAATTCTTTTCTTGAGGGGCCTGATGGTTTTCCCTATGTAGATCTTGTTACAAGGACATTCCAAATGGTACACCACTCCTGCTGTGTCGCAGGTAATGTAGTCTTTAATTTTCCAGGTGTGATTGTATTTGTCCACGTACTGTTGTTTGGGAACCATGTGGCTGCAAGCTTTGCATGTTCCACATTTATATGACCCCAATTTCTGCCGTGATATTCTTGTTGGTTTGTCTAAATGGCTTTGAACAAGAGTGTCCCGTAAGTTATGGCTCCGTCGCCAGCTCATTTGTACCCTGTCTTCAAGTACTCTGGCCAGATCTTGATCAGTTCTCAGTATGTGTAGGTGTTTATCAAGGATGCCCTGCACCTGCTTCCATTCCTTACAGAATGTTCCTATGAATCTTATTGGTTCCCTTGATTGAGAGGGCTCTTTCTTCTTGGGTATCAGGAGTTTATCTCTTTCGTACGTCTTGGCTTCATTGTACGCCTTTCGAATGCTCCTCTTACTGTACCCTCTGTCTACCAAACGGCTGCTCAGTTCCCTTGCTCTACGTTGGTATGTCATATCATCGGAGCAATTGCGTTTCATTCTCAGGAATTCACCTTTGGGTAGGCCTTTGATCACTGGGGGAAAGTGTGAGCTGGAGTTGTGTAGTAGTGAATTGGTAGATGTAGGTTTACGGTACAGATCAGTATGGAGTGAGCCGTCCTCCTTAACAGAAATATGGAGATCGAGATAATTGACTCCCTTCTGACTGATCTCATAAGTCAGACGCAGATTGAGGGGATTGTCATTGAGCATGTCCATCATTTCTATAAAGAGATCTTTATCACCCTCCCACAGGATCAGGAGGTCGTCTATGTATCTTAACCATAGTAGAATATGGTCAGTGTATTTCTCGTTGGTTTCGTTAAAGACGACTTCCCGCTCCCACCACCCCAGGTACAGGTTCGCATACGTGGGGGCACAAGTGCTCCCCATCGCAGTCCCCCGTACCTGGAGGTAGAAGCCTTCGTTGCACACGAAGTAATTTTTGGTTAGTACGAATTTTAATAACTGTATCAGAAAGTCATTAAATTCGCTATCAATGCCCATCTGTAGGAAGTACTTGACTGCTTCCACACCATGTTGATGGTGGATGCTGGTGTATAAACTCTCCACATCGCAGGTTATAATCCATGAGTTTTTATTAAGCACGATATCTTGGAGTTTGGTGAGTACCTCCATAGTGTCTCTGACGTATGATGGTAAGGTGACCACATATTCTCTCAAATAAGCGTCAACAAATTGGCTGGCCTTTTCTGTGAGGCCGCCTATGCCAGACACTATGGGCCTCCCTGGCGGTATCTTGTCATTTTTATGGACTTTGGGCAAGAGATAGAGGGTGGGTATTCTGACATGTCTGACCTGTAGGAAGTCTGATTGAGATTTTGTAATAGTCCCTATGTGTAGGGCTTCTTCAATCATCTTGGAGTAAGTACTAAGGAAGTCTTGTGTTGGGTTAAATGTGAGTTTTTTATAGCAGGTGCCGTCACCAAGCTGTCTTTCCAGTTCTTTTACATACATAGATCTGGACCAGAGTACCACATTGCCGCCTTTATCCGACGGTTTAATAATGACGTCGTCCCAGTTTTTAATTAGCTTGAGTGCCTCTCTTTCCTGATGGCTGAGGTTGTCCTCAAATTGGAAAGTGTGTTTGCTTTTTTCTAACAGGTCTAGGTCTTGACTGACCAAATCGGTGTACATTTTGACAGCTGGACAAATTTGAAAATGTGGATAGAAACTAGATTTTTTCTTGAGGGTTACAGTTGGTGGAGCTACTGTAGTGGTGTTGCCTGAGACACTAACATCTGTTATGTCGTCCCCCTGCAGGCTCTCAAGGTTAGCCAGTGCCTCTTCCTCCTCTGGACTCCATACTGAGTCTGGGCAGGACAGAGTATTGGATGAGTTAGGAGTAATAGTAGAATCATCTTTATTACAAAAGAACTTTTTAATGAGCAGTTTCCGAGAGAAAAGGTTCAAGTCCTTCTCCATCTCGAATCTATTAAAAGAGGTGGTGGGGGAGAAGGATAGGCCTTTTTGTAATACCTGTATCTGTAACTCATTGAGGTTATGGTCAGACAGGTTAATGATCTTAAGGGAATCTGGGTTGGTTATTTCCGATATTTCTGATGGTCTCTCGGATCCTCTCTCCAGTCCCTTATTTGTCTTTTCCTTCTTCTTCCCCCTCCTTGTCCTGCGGTATCCCATCCTAAATGCTCTCTGGTATCCTTGGGACTTATCCCTAAAAAAGGTCTCTGAGAGTTTTTTGAGGAGGTACTGGGAGTTGGCTCATTATCAGAGGAGTCAAGATCTGTGCTGCTCACATACAGAGGATTAGATGATTGATTTTTTCTGTGATTCTGTATATTCCATCTGTATACTCTTTTAGACATGAAATCATCCCTGTCTCTCTGGAGTTTGTTCTTTTTCTTGCTTATTATCTCTTTCTCCATATTCTCAATTTCCAGCTTAAATTTATGGTAGGTTTTCTGGAATTTGTCCAGACCCTCAAATTCCTTGAGCTTGGTGCTCAGTCTAGCAATCTCTGCATTGTGTTTTTCTAGCATGATTTCATCATGTCTAATGAGGATGCCAATAAGTTCAAATGAACATTGTGTGAGGGTTTTCTCCCACTCAGTTTTCAGTATCTCGTCTGCCAGCTCAAAAGAGGGGAACACTCGTGGTCTTAACCCTCGTGGTGTGATTTTCTGTTTGAGGTAGCTGTCAAAAGTCATCTTATTCCAGAATGTCTTGGATTGCTTAATAAGTGCAAATTTGAGTTGGTGTAAATCGTTAAGCCAATCTTCTCTGGATGTATTGATATGGGATATATCTTTCTCCAGTAAGGAATCCATACATTTCTGGAGATTAAGTTGTCTATTTGTAAGTTCTTGGCTAAGGCTGAAAGTGGGTATAGTGATTTCTGGATTAGACATGTTGTCGATTGGGTGGTATGTATGATAAAAATACCGGTACCCTATTGGATAGGATCTGATTGTGCAGTACCTTATAGTATCGATACTGTTAATGGTTGAAAAAATGTTATTGGAGATCTAGTCTACAATTTGTCTAATGGTCTGTGCTGACCAGCTGGAAGGTGAGTTTACTTCACCACGCGGTTTGCAGATACAGGGAGTTTGTTTGTGTTGGTCGCACTAGACTCAGAATAAATTGGAAAGGACCCCCTAATTTGTACATACTCTATTTAACATATCAGAGCAATGGGGGTGTGCTACCTACGGACATGAGAATTGGTAGGAAAAGGCAGAAAAAAAGGATGTCCTATGACGGTGCACCTCAGACAATTAAAATTTAACTTTTATTAATTTATTAAAGAACTGCGAGATAAAATAAGAACATATAATAACAAACAAAGGTGGGGTTTAACACAATTAAAACCAAGGTGGCAGGCAGACAGTTTGTAACAAGGTGTTTTTGGTGTAATACTGGATTTGTGTGTCTGGTTAAGACAGAAATTTATTCTGCTAAACCAAAAATACAAGTATAAGAGCGGGTTTTTTTAAGAAAAAGCCTCTTAAATAAGCTCTTCAGTGACCAATGTGATCATATTTGTTTTGAGACTGCGTCTAACAATGTGGTTAGATGACATTACTAGAGGGGCAAATGGGGATCTCCACGCATTACAATAATACTCATTAGATGCGTGAGTGAACCTCTCGTTCTAACTCCAAAAAATGGGAGAATCCCTTTACAGATGCGCACCTCTTATAAATGCAGTGAGAAACGGTAAGTGGATCCCTCTGCATATATATTGCTATGAGAGTGTCACTACACCGCTAGGGTGTCCAGATGGAGCCGCCTCCTAATAACTGGACACGCTGGGCAGGGTGATCTGTTATAAGCGCAGTCTCAGTGTGTATATGAACACTGGAGTCTGTATCGCCCTCCGTACCGGTGAGTGCCGTAGTATTAATTGCCCAGTGTGTATTGGATCTTAGCGTGAAAACGCTCTTCAGATCTCTTCATGTATAGTCACGCTGGCAAAGTAACTATCTGCACTCGTCCCAGGGGAGCCGCCTCCGACTGCTGGGACCGTGACCATGTATCTGGGGGTATCGCAGCTGGTCACTGGTTAACACACAAAATCAAAATACATTAGTATAGAAAATAATAAACTGCGAATGTCTGCCTGCGCACCGCTAGCCGGCACGCGCTTCGCAGATGTTAGCTTCCTCAGGGCCAATCAGGTCCCTGGTCCAAAGGGTTTTTATACCGGTGGGGTTATAATCTGCCCCAATCGGTGTGAAGTACTGCGGACGCACCCCCGGAAGCGTGTCCGGGGTTTTGCGTCCTATCAGGTGTCGCTTGGGCACGCGAGCCCCTAGACGTGGACTCGCGTGTTCCGGCGTCACTAGTGTTGTCATGCCAACCAGAATGGCGTGTAGTGAAGAGGCGAATATGACCGCTGCTGGCGCCTGTTGAAAACATCGCGCGGTTGTCCCGGCAAGCAAACATCCTGCTCTATCGGTGAAGGCATACAGCGTCATTACTATTTTAATCAGGATCGCGCCGGACGTCCGTCCTAAAGTCAAGTGTACATTGTAAACAAAAGGTGGTTGTCCTGGCAACAGATCTCTTGCTCTATTGGTTAAGACGTACAGCGTCATTGCTGTCATACCAATCCGAGTCGTGTGTGATCGTATCTGGCCCGCCCACTATCTCGCCCGCCCACTATCGGCACTGGCCCTGTCAGATTGTAATCATGTGAGGCAGAAAGTAAAGGTGAGAGCTCAGAGACGGTGTCATTTGTCCATAGATGGTCTCAAATTATACAGGTGCGAACAGAGTACAGGTCCCCATATGTCACTCATACCGGATCAGTTGTATGTGGTCATAAATTTTGACCTGGATATTCAGATTACATGTTATGTTCGGTATATTCAGAGACTATTTAACCTGGGTACCCATGGAAATTAACCTAGGTATTGCATATAGTTTGGGAATAGGAGGGACAGCCATATTAACAGATGTTCTGATCCTGTAACTGAAATATTGCAGACCTGAATTTCATATGGCCTATAACAGATGGCCTCAAAGGTTATCAATATGCACTTCTAAGACTGTCACATCAATGCATGAGAGAAAATAATAAATGAATTATATTAAATAGTGATGAACTCCGATGTGTGTTTCTTTAGTGTAATAACACAATAATGAAATAAACAAATAAATGGTGTAAAGACCCAATATATATGCAGATATGCGTGATCAAAATGCTAGTCTGTCAGTGATCTGGCTTTTAAACGATAAAAAAGTGTGAAGTTCATGTCTGAACACAGTTCATAGGTAGGTGTCAATTGGAGATTCGCATGTGTGAAATCTGTTATGAGACAGATTTTGTTTTATAATGAGGTGATATAGTGTAGGGATTTGGGGAGGAAGAAAAAAAGGGGGAACATGCTGTGTATCACTGCACATAAACATCAAACCCTGAAAAAGTGATGAGAGTGATAATCCCTATCAGAATTAGTGGTGGCTTAAATATGCCAAAAAAGGTAAGTAAAAATGTAAGTGATGGTTGTTACCAGTCAAGGTGGTAACTGAGTATATCACAAGAAAGGTAAGTATGAAGGTGAAGATATAGGAAAATAGAAGAACGTGTCATAATATAAAGGTGACCCTCATAAGAGGTTGTGCGGAGCAGTTGGTCATCCTGGATAGATTTTGTCTATCAAACAGGTGACATTGATGAATATAGACATGATAAAGAATCCCCTGATTATTGAGAGGTAGAATACGTAATACTCTCAAATTGGGGGGTCTAAAGGAATGCAGCATAACTGTTTTCTTCGTTGAGGCCTATGGGAGACATGGTGCCCATCATGAAAATGAGTTTTGTTTCTTGTCTCAAGAGTTCGGCGTCTAAATCTCCTCTTCTAATCCCCATGTTAACCCTCAGCATGCCAAAGGCTTTGAGGCCCACAGGTTTGCTTTGATGGTACCTATAAAAGTGACGGGCAACAGGGGTTAACGTTTTCATGGCTGTTCTGTCTCTTTCCGCATTTTTAATGCTGGAGATGTGTTCAAGAATTCTTTTCTTGAGGGGCCTGATGGTTTTCCCTATGTAGATCTTGTTACAAGGACATTCCAAATGGTACACCACTCCTGCTGTGTCGCAGGTAATGTAGTCTTTAATTTTCCAGGTGTGATTGTATTTGTCCACGTACTGTTGTTTGGGAACCATGTGGCTGCAAGCTTTGCATGTTCCACATTTATATGACCCCAATTTCTGCCGTGATATTCTTGTTGGTTTGTCTAAATGGCTTTGAACAAGAGTGTCCCGTAAGTTATGGCTCCGTCGCCAGCTCATTTGTACCCTGTCTTCAAGTACTCTGGCCAGATCTTGATCAGTTCTCAGTATGTGTAGGTGTTTATCAAGGATGCCCTGCACCTGCTTCCATTCCTTACAGAATGTTCCTATGAATCTTATTGGTTCCCTTGATTGAGAGGGCTCTTTCTTCTTGGGTATCAGGAGTTTATCTCTTTCGTACGTCTTGGCTTCATTGTACGCCTTTCGAATGCTCCTCTTACTGTACCCTCTGTCTACCAAACGGCTGCTCAGTTCCCTTGCTCTACGTTGGTATGTCATATCATCGGAGCAATTGCGTTTCATTCTCAGGAATTCACCTTTGGGTAGGCCTTTGATCACTGGGGGAAAGTGTGAGCTGGAGTTGTGTAGTAGTGAATTGGTAGATGTAGGTTTACGGTACAGATCAGTATGGAGTGAGCCGTCCTCCTTAACAGAAATATGGAGATCGAGATAATTGACTCCCTTCTGACTGATCTCATAAGTCAGACGCAGATTGAGGGGATTGTCATTGAGCATGTCCATCATTTCTATAAAGAGATCTTTATCACCCTCCCACAGGATCAGGAGGTCGTCTATGTATCTTAACCATAGTAGAATATGGTCAGTGTATTTCTCGTTGGTTTCGTTAAAGACGACTTCCCGCTCCCACCACCCCAGGTACAGGTTCGCATACGTGGGGGCACAAGTGCTCCCCATCGCAGTCCCCCGTACCTGGAGGTAGAAGCCTTCGTTGCACACGAAGTAATTTTTGGTTAGTACGAATTTTAATAACTGTATCAGAAAGTCATTAAATTCGCTATCAATGCCCATCTGGTAGCTCCACCAACTGTAACCCTCAAGAAAAAATCTAGTTTCTATCCACATTTTCAAATTTGTCCAGCTGTCAAAATGTACACCGATTTGGTCAGTCAAGACCTAGACCTGTTAGAAAAAAGCAAACACACTTTCCAATTTGAGGACAACCTCAGCCATCAGGAAAGAGAGGCACTCAAGCTAATTAAAAACTGGGACGACGTCATTATTAAACCGTCGGATAAAGGCGGCAATGTGGTACTCTGGTCCAGATCTATGTATGTAAAAGAACTGGAAAGACAGCTTGGTGACGGCACCTGCTATAAAAAACTCACATTTAACCCAACACAAGACTTCCTTAGTACTTACTCCAAGATGATTGAAGAAGCCCTACACATAGGGACTATTACAAAATCTCAATCAGACTTCCTACAGGTCAGACATGTCAGAATACCCACCCTCTATCTCTTGCCCAAAGTCCATAAAAATGACAAGATACCGCCAGGGAGGCCCATAGTGTCTGGCATAGGCGGCCTCACAGAAAAGGCCAGCCAATTTGTTGACGCTTATTTGAGAGAATATGTGGTCACCTTACCATCATACGTCAGAGACACTATGGAGGTACTCACCAAACTCCAAGATATCGTGCTTAATAAAAACTCATGGATTATAACCTGCGATGTGGAGAGTTTATACACCAGCATCCACCATCAACATGGTGTGGAAGCAGTCAAGTACTTCCTACAGATGGGCATTGATAGCGAATTTAATGACTTTCTGATACAGTTATTAAAATTCGTACTAACCAAAAATTACTTCGTGTGCAACGAAGGCTTCTACCTCCAGGTACGGGGGACTGCGATGGGGAGCACTTGTGCCCCCACGTATGCGAACCTGTACCTGGGGTGGTGGGAGCGGGAAGTCGTCTTTAACGAAACCAACGAGAAATACACTGACCATATTCTACTATGGTTAAGATACATAGACGACCTCCTGATCCTGTGGGAGGGTGATAAAGATCTCTTTATAGAAATGATGGACATGCTCAATGACAATCCCCTCAATCTGCGTCTGACTTATGAGATCAGTCAGAAGGGAGTCAATTATCTCGATCTCCATATTTCTGTTAAGGAGGACGGCTCACTCCATACTGATCTGTACCGTAAACCTACATCTACCAATTCACTACTACACAACTCCAGCTCACACTTTCCCCCAGTGATCAAAGGCCTACCCAAAGGTGAATTCCTGAGAATGAAACGCAATTGCTCCGATGATATGACATACCAACGTAGAGCAAGGGAACTGAGCAGCCGTTTGGTAGACAGAGGGTACAGTAAGAGGAGCATTCGAAAGGCGTACAATGAAGCCAAGACGTACGAAAGAGATAAACTCCTGATACCCAAGAAGAAAGAGCCCTCTCAATCAAGGGAACCAATAAGATTCATAGGAACATTCTGTAAGGAATGGAAGCAGGTGCAGGGCATCCTTGATAAACACCTACACATACTGAGAACTGATCAAGATCTGGCCAGAGTACTTGAAGACAGGGTACAAATGAGCTGGCGACGGAGCCATAACTTACGGGACACTCTTGTTCAAAGCCATTTAGACAAACCAACAAGAATATCACGGCAGAAATTGGGGTCATATAAATGTGGAACATGCAAAGCTTGCAGCCACATGGTTCCCAAACAACAGTACGTGGACAAATACAATCACACCTGGAAAATTAAAGACTACATTACCTGCGACACAGCAGGAGTGGTGTACCATTTGGAATGTCCTTGTAACAAGATCTACATAGGGAAAACCATCAGGCCCCTCAAGAAAAGAATTCTTGAACACATCTCCAGCATTAAAAATGCGGAAAGAGACAGAACAGCCATGAAAACGTTAACCCCTGTTGCCCGTCACTTTTATAGGTACCATCAAAGCAAACCTGTGGGCCTCAAAGCCTTTGGCATGCTGAGGGTTAACATGGGGATTAGAAGAGGAGATTTAGACGCCGAACTCTTGAGACAAGAAACAAAACTCATTTTCATGATGGGCACCATGTCTCCCATAGGCCTCAACGAAGAAAACAGTTATGCTGCATTCCTTTAGACCCCCCAATTTGAGAGTATTACGTATTCTACCTCTCAATAATCAGGGGATTCTTTATCATGTCTATATTCATCAATGTCACCTGTTTGATAGACAAAATCTATCCAGGATGACCAACTGCTCCGCACAACCTCTTATGAGGGTCACCTTTATATTATGACACGTTCTTCTATTTTCCTATATCTTCACCTTCATACTTACCTTTCTTGTGATATACTCAGTTACCACCTTGACTGGTAACAACCATCACTTACATTTTTACTTACCTTTTTTGGCATATTTAAGCCACCACTAATTCTGATAGGGATTATCACTCTCATCACTTTTTCAGGGTTTGATGTTTATGTGCAGTGATACACAGCATGTTCCCCCTTTTTTTCTTCCTCCCCAAATCCCTACACTATATCACCTCATTATAAAACAAAATCTGTCTCATAACAGATTTCACACATGCGAATCTCCAATTGACACCTACCTATGAACTGTGTTCAGACATGAACTTCACACTTTTTTATCGTTTAAAAGCCAGATCACTGACAGACTAGCATTTTGATCACGCATATCTGCATATATATTGGGTCTTTACACCATTTATTTGTTTATTTCATTATTGTGTTATTACACTAAAGAAACACACATCGGAGTTCATCACTATTTAATATAATTCATTTATTATTTTCTCTCATGCATTGATGTGACAGTCTTAGAAGTGCATATTGATAACCTTTGAGGCCATCTGTTATAGGCCATATGAAATTCAGGTCTGCAATATTTCAGTTACAGGATCAGAACATCTGTTAATATGGCTGTCCCTCCTATTCCCAAACTATATGCAATACCTAGGTTAATTTCCATGGGTACCCAGGTTAAATAGTCTCTGAATATACCGAACATAACATGTAATCTGAATATCCAGGTCAAAATTTATGACCACATACAACTGATCCGGTATGAGTGACATATGGGGACCTGTACTCTGTTCGCACCTGTATAATTTGAGACCATCTATGGACAAATGACACCGTCTCTGAGCTCTCACCTTAACTTTCTGCCTCACATGATTACAATCTGACAGGGCCAGTGCCGATAGTGGGCGGGCGAGATAGTGGGCGGGCCAGATACGATCACACACGACTCGGATTGGTATGACAGCAATGACGCTGTACGTCTTAACCAATAGAGCAAGAGATCTGTTGCCAGGACAACCACCTTTTGTTTACAATGTACACTTGACTTTAGGACGGACGTCCGGCGCGATCCTGATTAAAATAGTAATGACGCTGTATGCCTTCACCGATAGAGCAGGATGTTTGCTTGCCGGGACAACCGCGCGATGTTTTCAACAGGCGCCAGCAGCGGTCATATTCGCCTCTTCACTACACGCCATTCTGGTTGGCATGACAACACTAGTGACGCCGGAACACGCGAGTCCACGTCTAGGGGCTCGCGTGCCCAAGCGACACCTGATAGGACGCAAAACCCCGGACACGCTTCCGGGGGTGCGTCCGCAGTACTTCACACCGATTGGGGCAGATTATAACCCCACCGGTATAAAAACCCTTTGGACCAGGGACCTGATTGGCCCTGAGGAAGCTAACATCTGCGAAGCGCGTGCCGGCTAGCGGTGCGCAGGCAGACATTCGCAGTTTATTATTTTCTATACTAATGTATTTTGATTTTGTGTGTTAACCAGTGACCAGCTGCGATACCCCCAGATACATGGTCACGGTCCCAGCAGTCGGAGGCGGCTCCCCTGGGACGAGTGCAGATAGTTACTTTGCCAGCGTGACTATACATGAAGAGATCTGAAGAGCGTTTTCACGCTAAGATCCAATACACACTGGGCAATTAATACTACGGCACTCACCGGTACGGAGGGCGATACAGACTCCAGTGTTCATATACACACTGAGACTGCGCTTATAACAGATCACCCTGCCCAGCGTGTCCAGTTATTAGGAGGCGGCTCCATCTGGACACCCTAGCGGTGTAGTGACACTCTCATAGCAATATATATGCAGAGGGATCCACTTACCGTTTCTCACTGCATTTATAAGAGGTGCGCATCTGTAAAGGGATTCTCCCATTTTTTGGAGTTAGAACGAGAGGTTCACTCACGCATCTAATGAGTATTATTGTAATGCGTGGAGATCCCCATTTGCCCCTCTAGTAATGTCATCTAACCACATTGTTAGACGCAGTCTCAAAACAAATATGATCACATTGGTCACTGAAGAGCTTATTTAAGAGGCTTTTTCTTAAAAAAACCCGCTCTTATACTTGTATTTTTGGTTTAGCAGAATAAATTTCTGTCTTAACCAGACACACAAATCCAGTATTACACCAAAAACACCTTGTTACAAACTGTCTGCCTGCCACCTTGGTTTTAATTGTGTTAAACCCCACCTTTGTTTGTTATTATATGTTCTTATTTTATCTCGCAGTTCTTTAATAAATTAATAAAAGTTAAATTTTAATTGTCTGAGGTGCACCGTCATAGGACATCCTTTTTTTCTGCCTTTTCCTACTCGTGGATGCCGCCAACTTGGTCCCGGCCGGGCGCACTCTCCTCCTCCTCCTCCCCCTGTGCCTGCCACATCCATGTGCTGCTGGCGGACCACGGTCGGTGGTGCCACTGCTGTCACTGCCTGCTGAGGATACTGGGTGAACACAATACACCCTCCCCCCCTGCTGTCTGCCACCCGAGGCAACTTAAAGGTTGGTTGTAGTGTCTGGGTGGACCCTCAGTTACACTGCTGTGCCCACAGGATTGCAACACCTGAGAAGTGGGTGATCCTATCTGTTTTGTTTTGTGGATCTGCAGCAGCCAAGCTAGCTCAGCACTGACTGCACTGTGCATGCCCCTGCTGGTTTCCTGACCATATAATTCCTATCTGTTGCCATCTTGTCACTGTGGGTAAAGATGAGATATCCTCCTTCTTACCAACTTGGAGCCTACACGACCACTCGGAACACTCACCCCGAAGTATACTGAAGTAGCGTTTGGAGATTACGCACCAATAGTGAAGGGCTTGAACCCTATCTACCTTGTACAACGCCCACATTGTGACACACATATGATGAAAAAATATGTGGAAAAAACCCTGAGGACCTCTAGGGGCTCCCAGAGCCAGAAGCAAAAGATAAACCTATACCCTTTACACAGGCCTCCCCCCCCCCCGCCGGGTAGCACCAGCATGGCAAATTCCCTAGACAAGACTGTCCATCATGTTTCCTCGCCCACACAGCGGGCTAAGGAGATTTCAGACATACTCTCGCCATTACTGGACTCTAAGTTGGCCCCATTGATGGAGGCCATCAACAAGGTGACTGAGCAGATCTCACAACACTTGGCTAGATTGGCTGAGGTGGAAGATAGAATTTCCAACTTAGTGGATGACCTTACTACGGCCACTACCCAACTACAAGCCCACAAATCTTCCATTCAGGCCCTACTCGATAAGGTGGAATATCTCGGAAACAGAAATAGGAGAAACAATTTGAGGCTCGTCGGCCTACCCGAAAGTGTCAAGCCCCGAGACCTCCTATCGTTTGTTTCCGCGTGGCTACCCAAAAAGCTTGGCGTCTCAACTGATAGTCCCCTCGTGGTGGAATGGGCCCACCGAATAGGACCTGACCATCAAACCACCCAACAAAGACCTGACTTTCGGTCGACCGCTCGCGAGGTCGACATGCGTTTTTTACAGTTTTTTTACCCGACATGTGCCGACAGGCGGTATTTCATGGCCTACCATCCACTAGACGTGGTGGGAGAATAAAATAGTGTGTCCGAAGCATTTTGTGTAAAGGGAGGGGCTGCGGTTCACTTCCAATTGTGTCCATGTTGACTGTGCCGACATTCGGGTAAAAAAAACTGTGAAAAAAACCCATCTCGACCTGTTGACCGAAAGTCATAATGACTGTTTCACCTGTACATTCTATATGTCTGTATTTTGACCTTGTCTGGATTTGAAATGTGGGGATTTTAAGGCCCTTATTCTGATCGGTGCGGCCGGATCTGATTATGCGGCCAGGACCGTGCGTGCGAAACCCCGCCTTCCATACGGATCGCCAACTCCGTCCGTACGCGGTAAGAAGCTGGCCGAACGGACCGCACGTGTATTTTTCACGGAATACGCCTCCTCCATCTAAGGGAACCTCCCCCATCATTCGATGGTCGCAGACCATCGAATGCTGGACCGAGTGGTCCACCAGCTCCTGCAACCTCAGACCACACGGACATTTTTCCGTGCAAAAGCAGGGATCTGGGCGGGCAGCTGACATCCGGCGATGGCATATGTCCGCCCCCTACACGTGCGTCACGGCCGCATTACCATACGTACGCCCAGCGTTTGCATGGGAACGCCCATGAAACGCGGGGCGTATGCATATGGTAATGAGCCCAAATAGCCCTTCACGCCCCTCTCCACCCCCTGTTCGGAGTGTTCACATATCATGCGGGATTTGGCCGTACGCCCCGCTCGCACATGCGCAGAGACAAAACATCGGCGGGCCGAACGCACGCGGATATATCCGCACCGACCAGAATAAGGGCCTAAATGTCAAGATTTTGACCTTGTCGGGATTTTGACCGTCGGGATTTCATACCGAATCCGGTGAAGCTCCTGGATGCCTACTGCAAAGCCACTTCGGTTACCTATCAGTCTTCTCGTCTCCTATTCCAAGACTTTTCCTACCAGGTCTCTACTAAAGGATGTGAATTCTCTCCGATCTGCAAGGAACTTTTCGACAGAAACATCCGTTTTGCTCTTCTCTACCCAGCCAAACTGCGAGTAACACACGAGGGTCAACCTCACTACTTTGACTCTCCTGATGCAGCTCAGAACTTTGTTCATTCTTTACACACGAGTCCAACACGCTCAACAATGGCTGATAATGACTGTTGACGAGCTTGGCTAAGTATACAATTGTCATATATACATGTTTTGATGTTGAAAAATGTTCTCCTTACCTATGCTCCTGATGGCTCTGGCCCAGTTTCTCCCTTATTGATGCGGTCAGCACTCATAATTTTGCTCCCCCTATTGGGGTGGCCCGAATACTGGCCCACTGACCCCCTTGCTATAACCCGCTAGTTTTTGGTATCTCAAACCATACCGCTTGTTCTCTCAAGCCCTAAAGGTTACATTATTACATGCCAGCAGCCCATTTGGCTGCTGATCTGGGTTCGTTTAAATTTTAAAAAAATTGACAGGGCTAATTTTGATGTCATCTTATTAGGTTCTATATTGCAATTGATGTTTCAGGTTGTTCGTGTATAATTTTCTTTGTCTACTAACGGTTTACCCCCTGCTCGCTGGGACAGATGGGACACTAAAATGTGTATTTGCCTTGCTGGTACTGATGTGTACCCAACTGCCCACTAGAGCTTCACAGCCGCATTCCATGAAAACTAATGTCACCTTAGTTTCCTGGACCAGGGAGGGCCTTAACACCCCTCTCAAAAGGAACTCACTGGAAAGCCTCTGACCCAAATACCCTCAGAGATAAGTGGATTGGGGAATGTAAGTCGGCCTCTTTTCTCACTAGTCTAGGGGAGTTCTGATACTTTTTAGGAAAACCCTCAATTACTCCATATTGTCAGAATGGTCTGACCCAGATGGGAGGTTCCTTTTCCTGAAAGCCTCTATTGAGGGCAAACTATATATGTTAGCTTTTTATTAATGCCCCTCCAGGTCACAATACTGGCTTTTTCTCAGACCTTTACACCAATTTGCAGGGGTGGGCGGAGGGTACTTTACTAATAGGTGGCGACTTTAATGCAATCCTGGACCCTCAGCTAGATATTACGACCCACCCTGATAGACCCACTGGAAATAGACATATCCCCCCGACCCTTTCTCTTTTGATTGATGCCCTTCACCTAATAGACCCTTAGCGCATTTTAAACCCTGTGGCTAGAAAATACACCTTTTTCTCCTATCCCCACTGCTCCTTCTCTGGGCTAGATTATTGGCTTCTGGATGACTCCTTACTTCAGAGTTGAAGATCCTGCCATTTCAGATATCCTCATATCTGACCATGTCCCTATTATTTTGAAATTGAGCTTGGATACTTCTATTAAACAGTCCTTTAACTGGCGTTTTCCGGACCATCTTAATAATTCCCTAGATTTTAAAAATCACTTGACACAAACATTCTTGAACTATGTCACTGACAATAGTCATAGCAAGGATATTAATCTATTTTGGCAGGCCTCCAAGCCAGTCCTTAGAGGACGCATTTTAGCAATAAAGCAAAGCTGCATGTTCCACCACCAGCGGTGTGGCCATTCCATGTAGTGACCTGTTCTTATTCTGCAATACATTTGCTCACCTGTGCAGCAACACTATGACAACACCATAGCAACCTCTTCCTGTGTTACCACTGTAATCCATTTGGCTCCCACTACAGTATAATGCCATTAAACAGATGCAATCCTGAGGCTCATAGTGAATAATTCTCCCCGTGGCATTAGTTTTAGGAAGATTTTACACCAGACATGTAAATAAATGTAAGCCTGTGGGCTTTGCATTCGCAGTCTTGCACTGACTACAGAAATAAAAATGAATTGTACAAAATTCTATAAATTGCAACAGAAATCAAACTAATAATAAGTAATAATGATGAACTGTGGAGATCAACTCAAAAATATACTTCCTGTACGTGGATTAGAAACTGTAGCAAGAAAGCCGCAATCTTCCAGTATTATTATACCATTATTAGTCTTAAGGCCCGTTCGACGGACAGGCAAAAGTTTATGCTCACGCAATTCTCAAAAGTTTTGGAAATTGAAAATGTTTTTCATTTAATGGACCCTTATAGGCAGGGCTATTTTTGTACAGGCTTCAGCAGGAACTGAGGCCCTTATTCTAGTTCACTCTTTCTGACAAAATATTTCTTAGATGGACAAAACCATGTGCACTGCAGGTGAGGCAGGTGTAAAACCCCACCCAAATCTAATTATCTCTGCACAAGTAACACCTGCCTCACCTGCAGTGCACATGGTTTTGTCCATCTAAGAAATATTTTGTCTGAAAGAGTGAACTAGAATAAGGGCCTCAGTTCCTGCTGAAGCCTGCACAAAAATAGCCCTGCTTATAGGCTTTTAACCTGTTCGGTGATATGCCTGGAAATTTCTCAGGCTAAGCTGCGCTGCAGGAGTGTACTCTCCTGAGAAATTTCCGGGCATGCCACTATACAGAAAGGGTGTGCTAGTGGTTCCTCCAGCAGTGAACCACTGGCACACCACCACCCCCCTGTCGCTGATCCTCCTCCCCTTTGCTGATCCTCCCTGTCGCCGCCCTCATCACCGATCTTCCCCGTCACCACTCGGGGAGGATTGGGGCTTCTCTGGGAGCTTTGGCCACACTCGACTGTTCGTCTGTTCAAGCATCCAAACACAGGAATGCCCGAACACCCGAGTGCTCCTGAACCCCCAAGCAGCCGTAAAAAGCCGAAGCTGGGAGTAGCAGCCCCAGGGCAGTAGGGGCTGTTGTAAAAGGCAGCAGCTGCCCATTCTGTGGTGAGTATTTCTGGGGCAGGGCAAGCCTGCCCTGGAAGGTTTGTCCTGCCCCAGGAATACCCACCACTCAAGGGGTTAAGGGTCCACTTTAGGAAGTCTGTTAATTGTGTTGTATTCAACACAGGTACTTTTTACCCAGACCCGGGTCTGATGTATGGGCCTGCATCCCCCTCCCCATTCAATTATACAGTTAACAAGATAGAACACACCTCTCTTTTTAGGTAGCTGCTTGGAAGCTTATTTGACTGGCAGCCTTGATTCTTGTCACAGGCATGTCCCTTCCCAATGAGTAATTCCCACCCTTCTACAGGGGCAGAAAAATATATATTTTCAAATAAATAAACAGCATCAGGGTGCCCTGTCTGCGGCTTCCACAAGATTGACACATTTGGGCCCTCTGGCCTCAGGTTGTGCCTGGCTGATTTATACCCTCCTCACTTGCAGGTGTCCGGCAGTGTGTGGCTCCAGCATGTCTGCTAAAACAGATTTGGTTGGACACTTGCTGCCCTTGTATAAATGCAATGGCCAGGAGTCATACAAACATCACGCATATTTATGCAATAGTCGCCACTATATTTTGCATGATTCAAGAATATTTGTAAAATGGTCATTACAATACATACATGTGGTTAACAATAACTAGCAACGTTGCAATGTGAACAAGCAGGGGTGCTTAGTCTACTCTACTCTAAACCCCAACATTTCAGTTTCTGACACCTCTATCTCCTCACAACAACTGCTTAGTCATGTTCATACGCATAAAGTTTGAGATGAAAAACAATGATTGGCAGTTTTCAATTGTAGAATTGCAGGGATTCGGTATGAAATCCCGACGGTCAAAATCCTGACAGGGTCAAAATCCCGAATGGGTCATAATACCGACAAGGACAAAATCCCAACATGGACAAAATCCCGACATTTAAAATCCCGACAAGGACAAAATCCCGACATTTAAAATCCCGACAGGTTCAAAATACCGACATATAGAATGTGCAGGTGAAACAGTCAACATGACTTACCGTCGACAGGTCGCGAGGTGGACCTGGGTTTTTTCACTGTTTTTTTTACCCGTATGTCGACACAGTCGACATGGACACAGTTGGAAGTGAACCGCAGCCCCTCGCATAGCTCGCTTCCCTTGCAAAGCTTTGTGCACAGTGCCTCGCTGCGCTCAGCACACTATTTTATTCTACCACCACGCCCTAGTGGATGGTATTGCATGAAATACCGCCTGTCGGCACTTGTCGGGTCAAAAAAACTGCGACCTGTCGACGGAAAGTCATGTTGACTGTTTCACCTGTCGGGATTTTGACACCATCCCGATTGCAGTACTGATACTTGCGAACAGCATTATTTTTATACAGACATGTACAGATTGTTTGCAGCTGGCTGTGCTTTGCTCTTTGTTTTTACTTGTGACACAGAAGATTAAATAGAGATCTTAATGTATCAATAAAATAGATTCAATCTATCATCTTGCTTGAGTTCTATTTCTTGACATGAGACAGGCAAGCCATAAAGCAGGTCATTATTTGATGACACTAAAGACACAGGGATAACATGATGATCTCATTGTATCCTACACTTTGATTTCTGTGAGCAGACATGTCACACTGCACAGCGATGCCTGGTAGCTGTGCCAGAAGATTCGCTTTGTTGTTGTAATTTATTTCATTGTCACAATGGATTGCTTTGACTACAGAATTAGGCTTATTGCTAAGAAAATGATATACAAACATAAGGTTTATTGTGAAAACGCTCAGCACTCATTTCATGTAATAATAGCTTTACTGATGACAGAAATTGCCTTTAGACAATATTGATGGAGCGAGATCTGACATTGAATAATGCTTCACAAGCGTTGCCATACAGCAATAAAAAATGACAATTTGCGGCACAGCAAAGTTGGCACCATGGTTTGCATCTCTAATATCTGGAAACCTTTCTAATTCATAGAGGCTCTCTTCCCTAATCACAGAAGAGGCAGAGGATTCTAAGCTTATACCTATCTCTCAGGGCCGGATTAAGGGGAAGGGGGGGGTCAGTACCCCTGGACCCCCCTCTATCTAGGGGCCCCTGTGGTTGGCATGTATTAAAAAAAATTAAGCTAAAGGTTTTGTGCATGTGAGTGGGGTAGTGCTGCAGCTTTGCCTATCTGTCAGTGCGACAATGATTCATGATGCTGAGCATCGGAAGCCAAGGCACACTCACTGCACAAATGTGCAGTGCATTACTGGGAGTTGACTAAGTCCCATTAGACTTTGCACAAGAGGTCAGAGGCTAAGAGACTTGTGCTGAGCTCTTCTTAGTGGAGCTCATCATATGCTTCTCAGGTCCATGGAGGACCGCAGCAGTGACCTCGTCATGGGAGGGTTTTTAATTAGAGGCAGCGCTGAGCCTGTCAGGGCTCCTACAGAGTAAGTACAGAGGACATTCACAAGCTTTTCATGTGGTAATATATATATATATGTATATATATAGGAATGGCGGGTGGTGCGGCACTCAGCTCTGTCGACGTGCAAAAAAGACGACAGAACACTGTCGGTGTGTCAACGTTTCAGTGCTTTAATCGGCACTATCATCAGGATACGTAGTGCCGATTAAAGCACTGAAACGTTGACACACCGACAGTGTTCTGTCGTCTTTTTTGCATGTCGACAGAGCTGAGTGCCGCACCACCCGCCATTCCTATGACATGCTCAACCACGAGCTGTGAAGGCACCAGCGCAAGTTTATTTAAGCAGAGGGAGTGCCGGTCCTCCATGGATTGTATGTATATATATATATATATCCAAAGACAAAAAACCTTACGGTTTCACATGTCCCATTAAGGCTTCTTACACATGATCTGGCATTTCTGAAACCTGTTGTAACTCTTCCACTCAAACGCCAAAAAGCAATGAAATTCCGATCATTAAGGCTGACGCCTTAATGGACGTGTTCCTTGTGCAATACAGATATGGTACGCCATCACAGCCTGTGGGTAAGTGCAGATTCAGCACTCTCACAGAGTGAGATTGCTGTCACTCACACAATGGTGGAGCTGCTAATTCACAGATTTGTGTGCTCATTGGAATACACACATGCAGTCTATGCAACTGAAGGTCTGAGCAGTTATGTAGCGCACTCATCCTAATAAGTACCTGCAATCATCTAAAACTGTCTAGCCCACTGGATTACTATAGTGTTCATTCTAGCACCCGCCATCTTTGAAAACCCATGCAGTTCCTCTTCCCTGCCTGGGGTGTAGCTGTCTGCTGTAGTGCTTCTAGCACAGTGTGATCTGTACATCAGCACTGCAAACCAGACCTGTGCTAGAAACACTACAGCAGACAGCAACACCCTAGACAGGGTAGATGAACTGCATGGGTTTTCAAAGATAGCAGGTGCTAGAATAAACACTATTACTAGAACTATCCCACTGAGGGTCCAACATCTTTCACACACTACCAATATCCATTTCATTTAGTATTCACATACAGTTACAATAAACATCTTTCATAATTGCAAAAACTATAATACTCCCAACTACTATGCATCAACACTTTCCTCTTCTATACGCCTTCATGCTGCTCTGTCTTCTTCAATCCCTACTGCTGTGTGTACTCCCTCATCCGCACCAATGTGTCTTTCCCCATCTGCACTGCCCTGTCTTTCCACACAGATGCCGCTGTTTACTTCTACCTGTGCCACTAGCTTCCACACTATTAGTGATACTCTGTCTCCCCCTCCATCCATGCTGCTCTGCCTGCATCATCCATGACACAGTTTACTTCCATCTGTACTGCTCTGTTTTCCCTTTATCCCCTTTGCTCCGAACCCCCTCCCCCATCAGTGCTGTCTTTCCTCCAACTGCTCCTCTGTTTCCCACCCAATCGCATCACTCTGCCTTACCTTCCCCCAATCTGTGCCACTGTTTTCCACCCATCTGCTTCGTTAGTCCCCCATCAGTGCTGCTTCCCCATTATCTACACATTTCTATTTGTCCCCATCCACATGACACTGTCTCCTCCCCTAATCAACACCACTTTTACCCCATCCGCTCAGCTCTCTTTTGCTCAGACCTTCAGTTGCATAGACTGCATGTGTGTATTCCAATGAGCACACAAATCTGTGAATTAGCAGCTCCACCATTGTGTGAGTGACAGCAATCTCACTCTGTGAGAGTGCTGAATCTGCACTTACCCACAGGCTGTGATGGCGTACCATATCTGTATTGCACAAGGAACACGTCCATTAAGGCGTCAGCCTTAATGATCGGAATTTCATTGCTTTTTGGCGTTTGAGTGGAAGAGTTACAACAGGTTTCAGAAATGCCAGATCATGTGTAAGAAGCCTTAATGGGACATGTGAAACCGTAAGGTTTTTTGTCTTTGGAATTTCATAGCTTTTTTTCAATTTATTTTTTTTAATTCAGAAATTTTCACTGTAAGAATAAACATTGGATTTTTAAAAATGTTTAAAAATACACACCCTTGGCAATGAGCATTACCAGTGGCTACAAGCATTACAAACCCCTGGCAATGAGTATGACACCCATCCCAGAGCATGAAAGCCCTGGCAATGAAGACACCCATCTCATGAAACCCCTGGCAATGAGCATGACACCCAGTGTGTAGAAGCTATACTGTAGGGCATAATGTATCATGGGCATTGCAGTGTGGGGCCATTACTGTATGGGGCTTCATATGGTGAAAAAATGTTCTTCCTGTGGTGGTAAAGGTCTGTTGATGCAGGGCCAAAAACTGGGGTGTAAGGTAGTCTTCTCTGGTGAGGCCATGCCCATTTTGATGAGACCACGCCCCTTGCTTGGGGCAGAGATCAAATTACAAATGTATGGATAGGGTTAGGCTGCGAGTGTGTGTGTGTATGTACAGGGTTAAGCTATGGGTGTATGAATGGATAAGGTTAGGCTATGTGTGTGTATGGATAGGGTTAGGCTGCAGGTGTGTGTGTGTGTATGTATGGAGTGTGCGGATGGGCGTGTGTGTAGATAGGGTAGGCTACATATGTGTGTGGATGGTGTTAGACTATGTGTTTAGATAGTGTTAGGCTACGTGTGAGTGTGTATGGATAGGGTTAGGGTATGTGTATGGACAGGGTTAGGCTACATGTGTGTGTGCATATATGATAGACTATGGGTGGGTGTGTTTGGCTACTGTGTTATAACCCTGCACACACACACACACACACACACACACACACACAGAGTCAATAATGCCTATCCCTAGATATACATGACACGCTGACCCTACCAGGTCAGCTGCGGGTGTGTGAGAATGTATGTATGGATAGGGTTAGGCTACATATATGTGTGTGTGTGCACAGGGTTAGGATACAGGTGCCAGAGTCAATGATACCTACCTATACATGACACGCTGACCCTACCAGGTTATGGAACTTTAAAAGGGTGAGGGTTCCTCCCGGGGATGGCGACCAATCTGCTCCTTCTGTCTGACTTGATGGTTTCCCCTACAGCAGAGAGTTCCAGGCAGCCGCTCCCCTCTTCCCCGATGTCCGCAGATGCTGCCATGCCTTCTTCTGGCATGGCAGTGGTGCGGTCTCCAGACTGGATCGCCAGATTTAAGGGGAGTGTCAATGGGGTGACCAGGGCGGCATGGGAGGAGCTACACACGACTGTGCATGCGCAGCAGCCCTCCCGGAGCTATTTTGGTTTTGTGCAATGATCAAATTTGTTTTTTGGTTACGATCAAATTCTGCTAAGAGAAATGTGACCTATTTTAGTCTAAAAAAAAGGGAGGTAGTGAATCACACCATACCTCTGGTGCTATATTGAATAAAACAGTTAATAGCCAAAGAAAGCCGCATATGACAACAAGCAAACCAGCTTGTAAGAAATAAAAGAAAACAATTGGAAAGCTGTCACAGCATTAGCAATTATACCTTTGATTAAAGTTAAAAACTAAATGTAATATAGGTCCCCCTTTTCAATAATAACACAAGTCTCAGTTCAATTGAAATATCAAAAATATTTAATAAACACATAATATATACAAAAATATACATAAATCACATGTAATTAATGGTAAAACAATGTAACTTAAGGTGCTGGCGTCTCAATTAATTAATAGAAATGAATGTAGCAGCAGCAGCAGCAGACCTCACTTGGCAGGATGATGATGGAGTCGGCGGAAAACAGCTGGGTCATGATCAGAGCCCACAGCAGGTGCCCGCCGGCAGAGGAATCAGCACTGGTGCATCACCGAGGAGTAGGAGGGGGGTTTAGATGAGGTCTGACAGAGCAGGCAGTAGTAGGGAGATAGCCGTAGTGAGGGACCAAGTTTGTGTTTATGCAGGATGGGGAGGGGAGTTCGGCGGGTGAGAAGCCCCAGAGCAGATGAAAGCTGCCGGTCACTGGTCGGCCGGGTGAGAGGTACGGGCAGGAGGTGTGGGGGGAGAAAGCTGCAAGGGCCAGTGAGAGGGGGACAGTGTACACATGAGGTCACTGAAGGGATGGGGGGGACAGTGTACACATGGGGTCACTGAAGGGAGGGGGGACAGCGTACACATGGAATCACTGAAGGGGTTATAGGCTGCATATGGTTAGGATAATAGGCTGCGGGGGGGGTGTATGGTTAGGGTCATAGGCTGTGGGGTGTGTATGGTTAGGGTTATAGGCAGCGGGGTGTGTGTGTGTGGTTAGGGTTATTGGCTGCTGGGTGTGTGTGTATGGTTAGGGTTATAGGCAGTGAAGTGGGTGTATGGTTAGGGTCATAGGCTGCGGGTGTGTGTATGGTTAGGGTTATAGGCTGCGGGGTGTGTGTATGGTTAGGGTAAATGGCTGCTGGGTGTGTGTGTGTATGGTTAGGGTTATAGGCAGTGGGGTGGGTGTATAGTTAGGGTTATAGGCTGCGGGGTGTATGTATGGTTAGGGTTATAGGCTGCGGGGTGTGTGTATGGTTAGGGTTATAGGCAGTGGGGTGGGTGTATGGTTACAGTTATAGGCTGCGGGGGGGGTGTGGTTAGGGTTATAGGCTGCGGGGTGTATGTATGGTTAGGGTTATAGGCTGCAGGATGTGTGTGTATGGTTAGGGTTATAGGCTGCGGGGTGTGTGTATGGTTAGGGTTATAGGCTGCGGGGTTTCTGTGTGGTTAGGGTTATAGGCTGCGGGGAGTGTGTGTATGGTTAGGGTTATAGGCAGTGGGGTGGGTGTATGGTTACAGTTATAGGCTGCGGGGTGTGTTTGGTTAGGGTTATAGGCTGCAGGGTGTGTGTGGTTAGGGTTATAGGCTGCAGGATGTGTGTGTATGGCTAGGGTTATAGGCTGCGGGGTGTGTGTATGGTTAGGGTTATAGGCTGCGGGGTGTGTATGGTTAGGGTTATAGGCTGCGGGGTGTGTGTGTATGGTTAGGGTTATAGGCAGTGGGGTGGGTGTATGGTTACAGTTATAGGCTGCAGGTGTGTATGGTTAGGGTTATAGGCTTCGGGGTGTATGTGTATGGTTCGGGTTATAGGCTGCGAAGTGTGTGTATGGTTAGGGTTATAGGCTGCAGGGTGTGTGTGGTTAGGGTTATAGGCTGCGGGGTGTGTATGGTTAGGGTTATAGGCTGCGGGGTGTGTATGGTTAGGGTTATAGGCTGCGGGGTGTGTATGGTTAGGGTTATAGGCTGCGGGGTGTGTGTGTATGGTTATGGTTATAGGCTGCGGGGTGGGTGTATGGTTACAGTTATAGGCTGCGGGTGTGTATGGTTAGGGTTATAGGCTGCGGGGTGTATGTGTATGGTTAGGGTTATAGGCTGCGAAGTGTGTGTATGGTTAGGGTTATAGGCTGCAGGGTGTGTGTGGTTAGGGTTATAGGCTGCGGGGTGTATGTATGGTTAGGGTTATAGGCTGCAGGATGTGTGTGTATGGTTAGGGTTATAGGCTGCGGGGTGTGTGTATGGTTAGGGTTATAGGCTGCGGGGTGTGTGTATGGTTAGGGTTATAGGCTGCGGGGTGTGTATGGTTAGGGTTATAGGCTGCGGGGTGTGTGTATGGTTAGGGTTATAGGCAGTGGGGTGGGTGTATGGTTACAGTTATCGGCTGCGGGTGTGTATGGTTAGGGTTATAGGCTGCGGGGTGTATGCATGTGTATGGTTAGGTTATAGGCTGCGGGGTGTGTGTGTTTGGTTAGGGTTATAGGCAGGGTGTGTGTGTATGGTTAGGGTTATAGGCTGCGGGGTGTGTGTATGGTTAGGGTTATAGGCTGCGGGGTGTGTGTATGGTTAGGGTTATAGGCTGCGGGGTGTGTATGGTTAGGGTTATAGGCTGCGGGGTGTGTGTATGGTTAGGGTTATAGGCTGCGGGGTGTGTGTATGGTTAGGGTTATAGGCTGCGGGGTGTGTGTATGGTTAGGGTTATAGGCTGCGGGGTGTGTGTATGGTTAGGGTTATAGGCTGCGGGGTTTGTGTATGGTTAGGGTTATAGGCTGCGGGGTGTGTGTATGGTTAGGGTTATAGGCTGCGGGGTGTGTGTATGGTTAGGGTTATAGGCTGCGGGGTGTGTGTATGGTTAGGGTTATAGGCTGCGGGGTGTGTGTATGGTTAGGGTTATAGGCTGCGGGGTGTGTGTATGGTTAGGGTTATAGGCTGCGGGGTGTGTGTATGGTTAGGATTATAGGCTGCGGGTTGTGTGTATGGTTAGGGTTAAAGGCTGTGCGGTGTGTATGGTTAGAGTTATAGGCTGCAGGGGGGGGAGTATGTTTAGGGTTATAAGCTGCAGTGTGTGTGTGTGTGTGTGTGTGTGTGGTTAGGTTTATAGGCTGCAGGGTTTGTGTTTGTATGGTTAGGTTTATAGGCTGTGCGGTGTGTATGGTTAGGGTTATAAGCTAAGTGTATGGTTAGAGTTATAGGCTGCGGGGGGGGGGATATGTTTAGGGTTATAGGCTGCAGGGTTATAGGCTGCAGGGTGTGTGTATGGTTAGGGTTATAGGCTGCGGGGTGTGTGTATTGTTAGGGTTATAGGCTGCCGCGTTGTGTATGGTTAGGGTTATAGGCTGCGGAGTGTGTATGGTTAGGGTAATAGGCTGTGGGGGGGGGGGTGTATGTTTAGGGTTATAGGCTGCAGGGTGTACATGTATGGTTAGGGTTATAGGCTGTGGGGTGTGTATGGTTAGGGTTATAGGCTGTGGGGTGTGTATGGTTAGGGTTATAGACTGCAAGGTGTGTATGGTTACGGTTATAGGCTGCGGAATATGTGTATGGTTAGGGATATAAGCTGCGCAGCGTGTATGGTTAGGGTTAAAGGCTGTAGTGTGTGTGTATGGTTAGGGTTATAGGCTGTGGGGTGTGTGTGTGTATGGTTAGGGTTATAGGCTGTGGGGTGTGTGTGTGTATGGTTAGGATTATAGGCAGTGTTCCCTCTAAGCTGTGCGCGTGCACACAACTCGCCGAGCCCGCGCACAGACATTAAAACTGAGCGCACAAAGTTTAATATCTTGTTTAGTGTTTTAATAAGGTTGAAAATCACTGATATAGCCTATATGTGTGGTGTGTGAAGTCTGTAAACATTCAAATTGCTTTATTAACTCGACAGAACGCGAAACCTAGGCCTGTATACGTTATGTGACGCACAAAAATGTACATTTTCTTCCAAAGTTGCACAGCCAATATCTTTTGCCGCACACAGCCTTCGTAAAATTAGAGGGAACATTGGTTATAGGCTGTGGTGTGTGTGTATGGTTGGGGTTATAGGCTGTGGGGTGTGTGTATGGTTAGGGTTATAGGCTGTGGTGTGTGTGTATGGTTAGGGTTATAGGCTGCGGGGTGTGTGTGCATAGTTAGGGTTGTACGCTGCGGGGTGTATGTGTATGGTTAGTGTTATAGGCTGTGGGGTGTGTGTATGGTTAGGGTTATAGGCTGCGGGGTGTGTATGGTTAGGGTTATAGGCTGTGCGGTGTGTGTATGGTTAGGGTTATAGGCTGCGGGGTGTGTGTATGGTTAGGGTTATAGGCTGCGGGGTGTGTGTATGGATAGGGGTAAAGGCTGTGCGGTGTGTATGGTTAGAGTTATAGGCTGCAGGGGGGGGGGGGAGTATGTTTAGGGTTATAGGCTGCAGGGGGTGTGTATGGTTAGGGTTATAAGCTGCAGTGTGTGTGTGTGTGTGTGTGTGTGTGTGTGTGTGTGTGTGGTTAGGTTTATAGGCTGCAGGGTTTGTGTTTGTATGGTTAGGGTTATAGGCTGTGCGGTGTGTATGGTTAGGGTTATAAGCTAAGTGTATGGTTAGAGTTATAGGCTGCGGGGGGGGGGGATATGTTTAGGGTTATAGGCTGCAGGGTGTGTGTATGGTTAGGGTTATAGGCTGCGGGGGTGTGTGTGTGGTTAGGGTTATAGGCTGCGGGTGTGTGTGTGTGTGGTTAGGGTTATAGGCTGCAGGGTGTGTGTATTGTTAGGGTTATAGGCTGCGCGTTGTGTATGGTTAGGGTTATAGGCTGCGGAGTGTGTATGGTTAGGGTAATAGGCTGTGGGGGGGGGAGGGGTGTATGTTTAGGGTTATAGGCCGCAGGGTGTACATGTATGGTTAGGGTTATAGGCTGTGGGGTGTGTATGGTTAGGGTTATAGACTGCAAGGTGTGTATGGTTACGGTTATAGGCTGCGGAATATGTGTATGGTTAGGGATATAAGCTGCGCGGCGTGTATGGTTAGGGTTAAAGGCTGTAGTGTGTGTGTATGGTTACGGTTATAGGCTGTGGGGTGTGTGTGTATGGTTAGGGTTATAGGCTGTCGGGTGCTTGTGTGTATGGTTTGAGTTATAGGCTGTGGTGTGTGTATGGTTAGGGTTATAGGCTGTGGGGTGTGTGTGTGTGTATGGTTAGGGTTATAGGCTGTGGTGTGTGTGTATGGTTAGGGTTATAGGCTGCGGGGTGTGTGTGCATAGTTAGGGTTGTAGGCTGCGGGGTGTATGTGTATGGTTAGTGTTATAGGCTGTGGGGTGTGTGTATGGTTAGGGTTATAGGCTGCGGGGTGTGTATGGTTAGGGTTATAGGCTGTGGGGTGTGTATATGGTTAGGGTTATTGGCTGCAGTGTGTCTATGGTTAGGATTATAGGGTGCGGGGGGTGTGTGTATGGTTAGGGTTATAGGCTGTGGGGTGTGTGTATGGTTAGGGTTATACGCTGTGGGGTGTGTGTATGGTTAGGGTTATAGACTGCGGGGTGTGTATGGTTAGGGTAAAAGGCTGCGGGGGGTGTATGGTTAGGGCTATAGGCTGCGGGGTGTGTGTGCATAGTTAGGGTTATAGGCTGCGTGGTGTGTGTATGGTGAGGGTTATAGGCTGCGGGGTGTATGTATGGTTACAGTTATAGGCTGCGGGTGTGTATGGTTAGGGTTATAGGCTGCAGGGTGTGTGTATGGTTAGTGTTATAGGCTGTGGGGTGTGTGTATGGTTAGGATTATAGGTTGCGGGGAGTGTGTGTATAGTTAGGGTTGTAGGCTGCGGGGTGTATGTGTATGGTTAGGATTATAGGCTGCGGGGTGTGTGTATGGTTAGGGTTATAGGCTGCAGGGTGTGTGTATGGTTAGGATAATAGGCTGCAGGGTGTGTGTGTGTGTGGTTAGGGTTATAAGCTGTGGGGTGTGTTTATGGTTAGGGTTATAGGATGCGGGGTGTGTGTGTATGGTTAGGAATATAGGCTGCAGGGTGTGTGTGTATGGTTAGGGTTATAGGCTGCGCGGTGTGTGTATGGTTAGGGTTATAGGCTGCGGGGTGTGTGTGTATGGTTAGGATTATAGGCTGCAGGGTGTGTGTGTATGGTTAGGGTTATAGGCTGCGGGGTGTGTGTATGGTTAGGGTTATAGGCTGCGCGGTGTGTATGGTTAGGGTTAAAGGCTGCGCGGTGTATGGTTAGAGTTATAGGCAGCGGGGGGGAGGAGCAGTGGCGTAGCTACAGGGGTCGCAGCGGTCGCAGATGCGACCGGGCCCCTGAGCCAGGGTGCCCAACCCCCGCCACTGTCCGGCCGTCCTGGAAGAGGAAAGCGAACAGGACGCACCCGTTCCCAGTGCTGCTTTGCGGGCCCGCGTTCGTCGCGCTGACGTCACGCGGCAAGGGGTCCCCTTCCTATTGGCTGCCTGCGGCTGGGGACGGGACAAGGTGGCCGTATCTGAGCTGTGATCAGCGGCATAGCACTTGCTCCAGGCGCAGGAAGTTCACATGGCGCCGGAGCCGTGCTCCACAAACTCTGCCGCCCGCCCAGCACGCCTGCTCCCCCACCCGCTTCCCGCACGTTCAGCACCCCCACCTCTGGTGTCCTGACACCTGGAACCGCAGCTCACTGTCTTAAGCCGCCAGTCATTGGTAGCCGCGCTGGGAAGAGGAGCACCCAGCGCGGTGACTGCGCTGTGGACTCTGGAGAGTAAGGCGCTGGGGAGAGGAACACCCGGCAGCGGAGACACTGTGATTGACACCAGGAGACTGGTGAGGGAGAAGCTGTGAGCACTGCAGGATGACGCCGGAAAAGTCGCGCCGGGGAGAGGAACACCCGGGGGCCGTGACAACAGGAGACTGCGGAGAGAAGCTGTGAGTGGTATGACACAGGAGACACCGCGCTGGGGAGAGGATGGAAGGAGAAACACTGACTGCACTGGGGACGGGAGAAGGAAGCGTGGTGAGCAGGTAAGTACTAGCAGTTAACACACTGCCTGTGAAAGGGAGTGTAGTTCCACTGTTACAGTGGAACTACACGTCCCAGCATGCCCTGTCACAGTTTTAGAAATCCATTATCTAAAATCTGTGGCAGGGCATGCTGGGACGTGTAGTTCCACAACAGCACTGACTCCAGTCCTGTCAGGCTTGTCAGCTTTTATTTTCTTGGGGTGCCTGCCTGGTGTCTGGCCATTTTGTTGTATGTAGGGGGGCCCCAAGCTGACCTTTCGCACCCAGGGCCCATGAACCCTTAGCTACGCCCCTGGGGAGGAGTATGTTTAGGGTTATAGGCTGCAGGGGGTGTGTATGTATGGTTAGGGTTATAGGCTGCAGAGGGTGTGTATGGTTAGGGTTATAGGCTGCAGTGTGTGTGTGTGTGTGTGTGTGTGTGTGTGTGTGTGTGTGTGTGTGTGTATGGTTAGGTTTATAGGCTGCAGGGTGTGTGTTTGTATGGTTAGGGTTATAGGCTGTGCGGTGTGTATGGTTAGGGTTATAAGCTAAGTGTATGGTTAGAGTTATAGGCTGCGGGGGGGGGATATGTTTAGGGTTATAGGCTGCAGGGTTATAGGCTGCAGGGTGTGTGTATGGTTAGGGTTATAGGCTGCGGGGTATGTGTATGTTAGGTTTATAAGCTGCGTGGCGTGTATAGTTAGGGTTATGGGCTGCAGGGTGTGTGTATGTGTGTGTGTATGGTTAGGGTTATAGGCTGCGGGGGTGTGTGTATGGTCACGGTTATAGGCTGCGGGGTGAGCATGGTTACGGTTATAGGCTGCAAGGTGTGTGTATGGTTATTGGAATAGGCTGCGGGGTGTGTGTGTATGGTTAGGGTTATAGGCTGCGGGGTGTGTGTATGGTTAGGGTAATAGGCTGCGGGGTGTATGGTTAGGGTTATAGGCTGCTGGGTTTCTGTGTGGTTAGGGTTATAGGCTGCGGGGTGTGTATGGTTAGGGTTATAGGCTGCAGGGTGTGTATGGTTAGGGTAATAGGCTGCAAGGGAGGGTTTGTATGGTTAGGGTTATAGGCTGCGGCGTAGTGTTCCAAGGTGTGTGGCCTGGGGTGTCCCGCTACCCGGGGGGGAGCGGCCTGGGGTGTCCCGCTACCCAGGGGGGAGCGGCCTGGGGTGTCCCGCTACCCAGGGGGGAGCGGCCTGGGGTGTCCCGCTACCCAGGGGGGGGGGGGGGAGGCGGCCTGGGGTGTCCCGCTACCCAGGGGGGAGCGGCCTGGGGTGTATAGATAGTTAGGCTTGCGGGGGAGGTGTGTATAGATAGTTAGGCTTGCGGTGGAGGGGGTGTATAGATAGTTAGGCTTGCGGGGGAGCAGGGGTGCAGGGGAGGGAGGTGTATAGATATTTAGGCTGCAGGGGAACGGGGGGGGTATAGATAGTTAGGCTTGCGGGGGGAACGGGGGTGTATAGATAGTTAGGCTTGCGGGGGAAAGGGGGTGTATAGATAGTTAGGCTTGCGGGGGAACAGGGGTGTATAGATAGTTAGGTTTGCAGGGGAGGGGGTGTATAGTTAGAGTAAGGCTGTGGGCGATTGTGTGTGTGTAGTAGTTACTAACCTGGGTTTGAACGGAGGCTGCTTTTGGGGACACGCCGGATCAATTCACTAATTCATCCTATTTGGACCTCCATTTCCAGGTGCCATGCAGCCTTCTTCTCCACCTCCAGAGCTCGGTTCTCCACCCTTCAGCCACTGGGACTCGCACTTCTTCTGGTTCAGTAGCAGGCACCGTGCATCTCTCCGCTTCTGCTCCATTTCATCAGCCCACACTGGCCTGACTCCTGTCCTACAGTCATGGCCCAGCACAGCAGAGAGCAGACACGTGCGCAAGGAGGGAGAGATGCTGCGGAAAACATAGAGAGCTGCTCAGGGAATCCCGTGGTCAGCCTGCACACACATGCTGCCGCTGTTACATTTAAAGTAATTTTTTTTTTTTAAATCACAAAAAAATTGGAAACTGACGGCAGTATATACATACATAATCGCTCTCATACATACATACATACACCATCACTCTCATCCATACATACACCGTCACTTTCAAACATATATACACCCTGCCGCTCACACTACCACTTTTATACATACATACATTGCTGCTCTCATACATACATACATACATTCACTGCTGCTATCACATATACATACATACACTGCTGCTCTCACATATACAAACATACACTGCTGCTCTCACATATACAAACATACACTGCTGCTCACATACATACATAAATACACTACTGCTCTCATACATACAGTACATATATTGCTGCTCTCATACATACACACTTGGGGGCAGTGACGGGGGGACACTTGGGGGGAGTGACGGGGGACAGCGTACACTTGGGGGCAGTGACGGGGGGACGGCGTACACTTGGGGGCTGTGACGGGGGGACGGCGTACACTTGGGGGCTGTGACGGGGGGACAGCGCACACTTGGGGGCAGTGACGGGGGGACAGCGCACACTTGGGGGCAGTGACGGGGGACAGCGCACACTTGGAGGGGGCAGTGGGGGGGACAGCCTACACACGGAGGAGGGGGCACTGGGGGGGACAGCATACACACGGCGGGCGCACTTGGGGGGGGACAGCGCGCACACAGGGGCACTTGGTACACACAGGGACAGTGGGGTGGGGGACAGGGTACACACAGGGACAGTCGGGGGGACGGATTTACCTGGGTGCAGCTGCTCCTCTGATGGCCCAAGTGGCTTCTTTCTGCCTTCCCGGTGGCAGAGGCAACTCAAGGAAGCACCTTAGTCCCGGCGGTACCATAAAGGTGGTCAGCATCTAGGCAGGAAATATAATAATAATATTAAAGGGCACAGCGTACACACGGCGGGGGGCACAACGTACACACTGCATGGTGCACTAAGGGGGCAAAGCGTACACACGGGGGGCACTGAGGGGAGACAGCGTACACACGGGGGACACTGAGGGGAGACAGCGTACACACGGCGGACACTGAGAGGAGACAGCGTACACACGGGGGGCACTGAGGGGAGACAGCGTACACACAGGGGGCACTGAGGGGAGACAGCGTACACACAGGTGGCACTGAGGGGAGACAGCGTACACACGGGGGCACTGAGGGGAGACAGCGTACACACGGGGGGCACTGGGGGGAGACAGCGTACACACGGGGGGCATTGGGGGGAGACAGCGTACACACGGGGGGCACTGGGAGGAGACAGCGTACACACGGGGGGCACTGGGGGGAGACAGCGTACACACGGGGGGCAATGGGGGGAGACAGCGTACACACGGGGGGCACTGGGGGGAGACAGCGTACACACGGGGGGCACTGGGGGGAGACAGCGTACACACGGGGGGCACTGGGGGGAGACAGCGTACACACGGGGGGCACTGGGGGGAGACAGCGTACACACGGGGGGCACTGGGGGGAGACAGCGTACACACGGGGGGCACTGGGGGGAGACAGCGTACACACGGGGGGCACTGGGGGGAGACAGCATACACACGGGGGGCACTGGGGGGAGACAGCGTACACACGGGGGGCACTGGGGGGAGACAGCGTACACACGGGGGGCACTGGGGGGAGACAGCGTACACACGGGGGGCACTGGGGGGAGACAGCGTACACACGGGGGGCACTGGGGGGAGACAGCGTACACACGGGGGGCACTGGGGGGAGACAGCGTACACACGGGGGGCACTGGGAGGAGACAGCGTACACACGGGGGGCACTGGGGGGAGACAGCGTACACACGGGGGGGCACTGGGGGGAGACAGCGTACACACGGGGGGCACTGGGGGGAGACAGCGTACACACGGGGGGCACTGGGGTGAGACAGCGTACACACGGGGGGCACTGGGGGGAGACAGCGTACACACGGGGGCAGTGACGGGGGGACAGCGTACACACGGGGGCAGTGACGGGGGGACAGCGTACACACGGGGGCAGTGACGGGGGGACAGCGTACACACGGGGGCAGTGACGGGGGACAGCGTACACACGGGGGCAGTGACGGGGGACAGCGTACACACGGGGGCAGTGACGGGGGACAGCGTACACTTGGGGGCAGTGACGGGGGGACAGCGTACACTTGGGGGCAGTGACGGGGGGACAGCGTACACTTGGGGGCAGTGACGGGGGGACAGCGTACACTTGGGGGGGACAGCGTACACTTGGGGGCAGTGACAGGGGGACAGCGTACACTTGGGGGCAGTGACGGGGGGACAGCGGGACAGCGTACACACGGAGGAGGGGGCACTGGGGGGGGGGACAGCATGCACACGGCGGGTGCACTTGGGGGGGGAAAGACGCACACACGGGGGCACTTGGTACACACAGACACAGTGGGGTGGGGGACAGGGTACACACAGGGACAGTGGGGGGACAGATTTACCAGGGTGCAGCTGCTCCTCTGATGGCCCAAGTGGCTTCTTTCTGCCTTCCCGGTGGCAGAAGCAACTCAAGGAAGGGCATTAGTCCCAGCGGTACCATGGGGTGGTCAGCACCTAGGCAGGAAATATAATAATAATATTAAAGGGCACAGCGTACACACGGCGGGGGGCACAATGTACACACTGCATGGTGCACTAAGGGGGCACAGCGTACACACGGGGGGCACTGGGGGGAGACAGCGTACACACGGGGGGCACTGAGGGGAGACAGCGTACACACGGGGGGCACTGAGGGGAGACAGCGTACACACGGGGGGCACTGGGGGGAGACAGCGTACACACGGGGGGCACTGGGGGGAGACAGCGTACACACGGGGGGCACTGAGGGGAGACAGCGTACACACGGGGGGCACTGGGGGGAGACAGCGTACACACGGGGGGCACTGGGGGGAGACAGCGTACACACGGGGGGCACTGGGGGGAGACAGCGTACACACGGGGGGCACTGGGGGGAGACAGCGTACACACGGGGGGCACTGGGGGGAGACAGCGTACACACGGGGGGCACTGGGGGGAGACAGCGTACACACGGGGGGCACTGGGGGGAGACAGCGTACACACGGGGGCCACTGAAGGGAGACAGCGTACACACGGGGGGCACTGGGGGGAGACAGCGTACACACGGGGGGCACTGGGAGGAGACAGCGTACACACGGGGGGCACTGGGAGGAGACAGCGTACACACGGGGGGCACTGGGGGGAGACAGCGTACACACGGGGGGCACTGAGGGGACACACCGTACACACGGGGGGCACTGGGGGGAGACAGCGTACACACGGGGGGCACTGGGGGGAGACAGCGTACACACGGGGGGCACTGGGGGGAGACAGCGTACACACGGGGGCACTGGCGGGAGACAGCGTACACACGGGGGGCACTGGCGGGAGACAGCGTACACACGGGGGGCACTAGGGGGAGACAGCGTACACACGGGGGGCACTGGGGGGAGACAGCGTACACACGGGGGCAGTGACGGGGGGACAGCGTACACACGGGGGCAGTGACGGGGGGACAGCGTACACTTGGGGGCAGTGACGGGGGGACAGCGTACACTTGGGGGCAGTGACCAGGGGGACAGCGTACACTTGGGGGCAGTGACCAGGGGGACAGCGTACACTTGGGGGCAGTGACGGGGGGACAGCGTACACTTGGGGGTAGTGACGGGGGGACAGCGTACACTTGGGGGCAGTGACGGGGGGACAGCGTACACTTGGGGGGGGGGCACTGGGGGGGACAGCGTACACTTGGGGGGGGGGCACTGGGGGGGACAGCGTACACTTGGGGGCAGTGACGGGGGGACAGCGTACACTTGGGGGCAGTGACGGGGGGACTGCGTACACTTGGGGGCAGTGACGGGGGGACTGCATACACTTGGGGGCAGTGACGGGGGGACTGCGTACACTTGCGGGCATGGACGGGGGGACAGCGTACACACGGAGGAGGGGGCACTGGGGGGGGGGACAGCATAAACACGGAGGGCGCACTTGGGGGGGGACAGCGCACACACGGGGGCACTTGGTACACACAGGGACAGTGGGGCGGGGGACAGGTTACATACAGGGACAGTGGGGGGACGGATTTACCAGGGTGCAGCTGCTCCTCTGATGGCCCAAGTGGCTTCTTTCTGCCTTCCCGGTGGCGGAGGCAACTCAAGGAAGGGCCTTAGTCCCGGCGGTACCATGGGGTGGTCAGCATCTAGGCAGGAAATATAATAATAATAATAATAATAATAATAATAAAGGGCACAGCGTACACACGGAGGGGGGCACAATGTACACACCGCATGGTGCACTAAGGGGGCACAGCGTACACACGGGGGGCACTGGGGGGAGAAAGCGTACACACGGGGGGCACTGGGGGGAGAAAGCGTACACACGGGGGGCACTGGGGGGAGAAAGCGTACACACGGGGGGCACTGGGGGGAGAAAGCGTACACACGGGGGGCACTGGGGGGAGACAGCGTACACACGGGGGGCACTGGGGGGAGACAGCGTACACACGGGGGGCACTGGGGGGAGACAGCGTACACACGGGGGCAGTGACGGGGGGACAGCGTACACTTGGGGGCAGTGACGGCGGGACAGCGTACACGTGGGGGCAGTGACGGGGGGGGGCGGCGTACATTTGGGGGGGCACTGGGGGGGGACAGCGTACACTTGGGGGGGGGGCGGACAGCGTACACTTGGGGGCAGTGACAGGGGGACAGCGTACACTTGGGGGCAGTGACGGGGGACAGCGTACACTTGGGGGCAGTGACGGGGGACAGCGTACACACGGAGGAGGAGGCACTGGGGGGGGGGACAGCATACACACGGCGGGCGCACTTGGGGGGGGACAGCGCACACACGGGGGCACTTGGTACACACAGGGACAGTGGGGGTGAGGGACAGGGTACACACAGGGACAGTGGTGGGACGGATTTACCTGGGTGCAGCTGCTCCTCTGATGGCCCAAGTGGCTTCTTTCTACCTTCCCAGTGGTGGAGGCAACTCAAGGAAGCGCCTTAGTCCCGGCGGTACCATGGGGTGGTCAGCATCTAGGCAGGAAATATAATAATAATAATATTAAAGGGCACAGCGTACACACGGCGGGGGGCACAACGTACACACTGCATGGTGCACTAAGAGGGCACAGAGTACACACGGGGGGCACTGGGGGGAGACAGCGTACACACGGGGGGCACTGGGGGAGACAGCGTACACACGGGGGGCACTGGGGGGAGACAGCGTACACACGGGGGGCACTGGGGGGAGACAGCGTACACACGGGGGGCACGGGGGGGAGACAGCGTACACACGGGGGGCACTCGGGGGAGACAGCGTACACACGGGGGGCACTCAGGGGAGACAGCGTACACACGGGGGGCACTCAGGGGAGACAGCGTACACACGGGGGGCACTCAGGGGAGACAGCGTACACACGGGGGGCACTCGGGGGAGACAGCGTACACACGGGGGGCACTCGGGGGAGACAGCGTACACACGGGGGCCACTGGGGGGAGACAGCGTACACACGGGAGGCACTGGGGGGAGACAGCGTACACACGGGGGCACTGGGGGAGACAGCGTACACACGGGGGCCACTGGGGGAGACAGCGTACACACGGGGGGCACTGGGGGGAGACAGCGTACACACGGGGGGCACTGGGGGGAGACAGCGTACACACGGGGGGCACTGGGGGGAGACAGCGTACACACGGGGGGCACTGGGAGGAGACAGCGTACACACGGGGGGCACTGGGGGGAGACAGCATACACACGGGGGGCACTGGGGGGAGACAGCGTACACACGGGGGGCACTGGGAGGAGACAGCGTACACACGGGGGGCACTGGGGGGAGACAGCGTACACACGGGGGGCACTGGGGGGACACACCGTACACACGGGGGGCACTGGGGGGAGACAGCGTACACACGGGGGGCACTGGGGGGGAGACAGCGTACACACGGGGGGCACTGGGGGGAGACAGCGTACACACGGGGGCACTGGGGGGAGACAGCGTACACACGGGGGGCACTGGGGGGAGACAGCGTACACATGGGGGCACTGGCGGGAGACAGCGTACACACGGGGGGCACTGGCGGGAGACAGCGTACACACGGGGGGCACTAGGGGGAGACAGCGTACACACGGGGGCAGTGACGGGGGGACAGCGTACACACGGGGGCAGTGACGGGGGGACAGCGTACACACGGGGGCAGTGACGGGGGGACAGCGTACACTTGGGGGCAGTGACGGGGGGGACAGCGTACACTTGGGGGCAGTGACAGGGGGACAGCGTACACTTGGGGGCAGTGACAGGGGGACAGCATACACTTGGGGGCAGTGACAGGGGGACAGCGTACACTTGGGGGTAGTGATGGGGGGACAGCGTACACTTGGGGGTAGTGACGGGGGGACAGCGTACACTTGGGGGCAGTGACGGGGGGACAGCGTACACTTGGGGGGGGGGCACTGGGGGGGACAGCGTACACTTGGGGGCAGTGACGGGGGGACAGCGTACACTTGGGGGCAGTGACGGGGGGACTGCGTACACTTGCGGGCATGGACGGGGGGACTGCGTACACTTGCGGGCATGGACGGGGGACAGCGTACACACGGAGGAGGGGGCACTGGGGGGGGGGACAGCATAAACACGGAGGGCGCACTTGGGGGGGGACAGCGCACACACGGGGGCACTTGGTACACACAGGGACAGTGGGGCGGGAGACAGGTTACACACAGGGACAGTGGGGGGACGGATTTACCAGGGTGCAGCTGCTCCTCTGATGGCCCAAGTGGCTTCTTTCTGCCTTCCCGGTGGCGGAGGCAACTCAAGGAAGGGCCTTAGTCCCGGCGGTACCATGGGGTGGTCAGCATCTAGGCAGGAAATATAATAATAATAATAATAATAATATTATTAAAGGGCACAGCGTACACACGGAGGGGGGCACAATGTACACACCGCATGGTGCACTAAGGGGGCACAGCGTACACACGGGGGGCACTGGGGGGAGAAAGCGTACACACGGGGGGCACTGGGGGGAGAAAGCGTACACACGGGGGGCACTGGGGGGAGACAGCGTACACACGGGGGGCACTGGGGGGAGACAGCGTACACACGGGGGGCACTGGGGGCAGACAGCGTACACACGGGGGCAGTGATGGGGGGACAGCGTACACTTGGGGGCAGTGACGTCGGGACAGGGTACACTTGGGGGCAGTGACGGGGGGACAGCGTACACGTGGGGGCAGTGACGGGGGGCGGCGTACATTTGGGGGGCACTGGGGGGGACAGCGTACACTTGGGGGGGGCACAGCGTACACTTGGGGGCAGTGACAGGGGGACAGCATACACTTGGGGGCAGTGACAGGGGGACAGCGTACACTTGGGGGCAGTGACGGGGGGACAGCGTACACTTGGGGGCAGTGACGGGGGGACAGCGTACACTTGGGGGCAGTGACGGGGGACAGCGTACACACGGAGGAGGAGGCACTGGGGGGGGGGGGACAGCATACACACGGCGGGCGCACTTGGGGGGGGACAGCGCACACACGGGGGGCACTTGGTACACACAGGGACAGTGGGGTGGGGGACAGGGTACACACAGGGACAGTGGTGGGACGGATTTACCTGGGTGCAGCTGCTCCTCTGATGGCCCAAGTGGCTTCTTTCTGCCTTCCCAGTGGCGGAGGCAACTCAAGGAAGCGCCTTAGTCCCGGCGGTACCATGGGGTGGTCAGCATCTAGGCAGGAAATATAATAATAATAATATTAAAGGGCACAGCGTACACACGGCGGGGGGCACAACGTACACACTGCATGGTGCACTAAGAGGGCACAGAGTACACACGGGGGGCACTGGGGGGAGACAGCGTACACACGGGGGGCACTGGGGGGAGACAGCGTACACACGGGGGGCACTCGGGGGAGACAGCGTACACACGGGGGGCACTCGGGGGGAGACAGCGTACACACGGGGGGCACTCGGGGGAGACAGCGTACACACGGGGGGCACTCGGGGGAGACAGCGTACACACGGGGGCACTCGGGGGAGACAGCGTACACACGGGGGGCACTCGGGGGAGACAGCGTACACACGGGGGGCACTCGGGGGAGACAGCGTACACACGGGGGGCACTCGGGGAGACAGCGTACACACGGGGGGCACTCGGGGGAGACAGCGTACACACGGGGGGCACTCGGGGGAGACAGCGTACACACGGGGGGCACTCGGGGGAGACAGCGTACACACGGGGGGCACTCGGGGGAGACAGCGTACACACGGGGGGCACTCGGGGGAGACAGCGTACACACGGGGGGCACTCGGGGGAGACAGCGTACACACGGGGGGCACTCGGGGGAGACAGCGTACACACGGGGGGCACTCGGGGGAGACAGCGTACACACGGGGGGCACTCGGGGGAGACAGCGTACACACGGGGGGCACTCGGGGGAGACAGCGTACACACGGGGGGCACTCGGGGGAGACAGCGTACACACGGGGGGCACTCGGGGGAGACAGCGTACACACGGGGGGCACTCGGGGGAGACAGCGTACACACGGGGGGCACTCGGGGGAGACAGCGTACACACGGGGGGCACTCGGGGGAGACAGCGTACACACGGGGGCACTCGGGGGAGACAGCGTACACACGGGGGGCACTCGGGGGAGACAGCGTACACACGGGGGGCACTCGGGGGAGACAGCGTACACACGGGGGGCACTCGGGGGAGACAGCGTACACACGGGGGGCACTCGGGGGAGACAGCGTACACACGGGGGCACTCGGGGGAGACAGCGTACACACGGGGGGCACTCGGGGGAGACAGCGTACACACGGGGGGCACTCGGGGGAGACAGCGTACACACGGGGGGCACTCGGGGGAGACAGCGTACACACGGGGGGCACTCGGGGGAGACAGCGTACACACGGGGGGCACTCGGGGGAGACAGCGTACACACGGGGGGCACTCGGGGGAGACAGCGTACACACGGGGGGCACTCGGGGGAGACTGCGTACACACGGGGGGGCACTCGGGGAGACAGCGTACACACGGGGGGCACTCGGGGGAGACAGCGTACACACGGGGGGCACTCGGGGGAGACAGCGTACACACGGGGGGCACTCGGGGGAGACAGCGTACACACGGGGGGCACTCGGGGGAGACAGCGTACACACGGGGGCAGTGACGGGGGGACAGCGTACACACGGGGGCAGTGACGGGGGGACAGCGTACACTTGGGGGCAGTGACGGGGGGACAGCGTACACTTGGGGGCAGTGACCAGGGGGACAGCGTACACTTGGGGGCAGTGACGGGGGGACAGCGTACACTTGGGGGCAGTGACGGGGGGACAGCGTACACTTGGGGGTAGTGACGGGGGGACAGCGTACACTTGGGGGTAGTGACGGGGGGACAGCGTACACTTGGGGGTAGTGACGGGGGGACAGCGTACACTTGGGGCAGTGACGGGGGACAGCGTACACTTGGGGGGGGGCACTGGGGGGGACAGCGTACACTTGGGGGGGGCACTGGGGGGGACAGCGTACACTTGGGGGCAGTGACGGGGGGACAGCGTACACTTGGGGGCAGTGACGGGGGGACTGCGTACACTTGTGGGCATGGACGGGGGGACAGCGTACACTTGCGGGCATGGACGGGGGGACAGCGTACACACGGAGGAGGGGGCACTGGGGGGGGGGCAGCATAAACACGGAGGGCGCACTTGGGGGGGGACAGCGCACACACGGGGGCACTTGGTACACACAGGGACAGTGGGGCGGGAGACAGGTTACACACAGGGACAGTGGGGGGACGGATTTACCAGGGTGCAGCTGCTCCTCTGATGGCCCAAGTGGCTTCTTTCTGCCTTCCCGGTGCGGAGGCAACTCAAGGAAGGGCCTTAGTCCCGGCGGTACCATGGGGTGGTCAGCATCTAGGCAGGAAATATAATAATAATAATAATAATAATAATAATAATAATAATAATAATAATAATAATAATATTAAAGGGCACAGCGTACACACGGAGGGGGGCACAATGTACACACCGCATGGTGCACTAAGGGGGCACAGCGTACACACGGGGGCACTGGGGGGAGACAGCGTACACACGGGGGGCACTGGGGGGAGAAAGCGTACACACGGGGGGCACTGGGGGGAGACAGCGTACACACGGGGGGCACTGGGGGGAGACAGCGTACACACGGGGGGCACTGGGGGGAGACAGCGTACACACGGGGGCAGTGACGGGGGGACAGCATACACTTGGGGGCAGTGACGGCGGGACAGGGTACACTTGGGGGCAGTGACGGGGGGACAGCGTACACGTGGGGGCAGTGACGGGGGGGCGGCGTACATTTGGGGGGGCACTGGGGGGGACAGCGTACACTTGGGGGGGGGGGGCACAGCGTACACTTGGGGGCAGTGACAGGGGGACAGCATACACTTGGGGGCAGTGACAGGGGGACAGCGTACACTTGGGGGCAGTGACGGGGGGACAGCGTACACTTGGGGGCAGTGACGGGGGGACAGCGTACACTTGGGGGCAGTGACGGGGGACAGCGTACACACGGAGGAGGAGGCACTGGGGGGGGGGACAGCATACACACGGCGGGCGCACTTGGGGGGGGACAGCGCACACACGGGGGCACTTGGTACACACAGGGACAGTGGGGTGGGGGACAGGGTACACACAGGGACAGTGGTGGGACGGATTTACCTGGGTGCAGCTGCTCCTCTGATGGCCCAAGTGGCTTCTTTCTGCCTTCCCAGTGGCGGAGGCAACTCAAGGAAGCGCCTTAGTCCCGGCGGTACCATGGGGTGGTCAGCATCTAGGCAGGAAATATAATAATAATAATATTAAAGGGCACAGCGTACACACGGCGGGGGGCACAACGTACACACTGCATGGTGCACTAAGAGGGCACAGCGTACACACGGGGGGGCACTGGGGGGAGACAGCGTACACACGGGGGGGCACTGGGGGGAGACAGCGTACACACGGGGGGCACTCAGGGGAGACAGCGTACACACGGGGGGCACTCAGGGGAGACAGCGTACACACGGGGGGCACTCAGGGGAGACAGCGTACACACGGGGGGCACTCAGGGGAGACAGCGTACACACGGGGGGCACTCAGGGGAGACAGCGTACACACGGGGGGCACTCAGGGGAGACAGCGTACACACGGGGGGCACTCAGGGGAGACAGCGTACACACGGGGGGCACTCAGGGGAGACAGCGTACACACGGGGGGCACTCAGGGGAGACAGCGTACACACGGGGGGCACTCAGGGGAGACAGCGTACACACGGGGGGCACTCAGGGGAGACAGCGTACACACGGGGGGCACTCAGGGGAGACAGCGTACACACGGGGGGCACTCAGGGGAGACAGCGTACACACGGGGGGCACTCAGGGGAGACAGCGTACACACGGGGGGCACTCAGGGGAGACAGCGTACACACGGGGGGCACTCAGGGGAGACAGCGTACACACGGGGGGCACTCAGGGGAGACAGCGTACACACGGGGGGCACTCAGGGGAGACAGCGTACACACGGGGGGCACTCAGGGGAGACAGCGTACACACGGGGGGCACTCAGGGGAGACAGCGTACACACGGGGGGCACTCAGGGGAGACAGCGTACACACGGGGGGCACTCAGGGGAGACAGCGTACACACGGGGGGCACTCAGGGGAGACAGCGTACACACGGGGGGCACTCAGGGGAGACAGCGTACACACGGGGGGCACTCAGGGGAGACAGCGTACACACGGGGGGCACTCAGGGGAGACAGCGTACACACGGGGGGCACTCAGGGGAGACAGCGTACACACAGAGGGGAACTCAGGGGAGACAGCGTACACACGGGGGGCACTCAGGGGAGACAGCGTACACACGGGGGGCACTCAGGGGAGACAGCGTACACACGGGGGGCACTCAAGGGAGACAGCGTACACACGGGGGGCACTCAAGGGAGACAGCGTACACACGGGGGGCACTCAAGGGAGACAGCGTACACACGGGGGGCACTCAGGGGAGACAGCGTACACACGGGGGGGCACTCAGGGGAGACAGCGTACACACGGGGGGCACTCAGGGGAGACAGCGTACACACGGGGGGCACTCAGGGGAGACAGCGTACACACGGGGGGCACTCAGGGGAGACAGCGTACACACGGGGGGCACTCAGGGGAGACAGCGTACACACGGGGGGCACTCAGGGGAGACAGCGTACACACGGGGGGCACTCAGGGGAGACAGCGTACACACGGGGGGCACTCAGGGGAGACAGCGTACACACGGGGGGCACTCAGGGGAGACAGCGTACACACGGGGGGCACTCAGGGGAGACAGCGTACACACGGGGGGCACTCAGGGGAGACAGCGTACACACGGGGGGCACTCAGGGGAGACAGCGTACACACGGGGGGCACTCAGGGGAGACAGCGTACACACGGGGGGCACTCAGGGGAGACAGCGTACACACGGGGGGCACTCAGGGGAGACAGCGTACACACGGGGGGCACTCAGGGGAGACAGCGTACACACGGGGGGCACTCAGGGGAGACAGCGTACACACGGGGGGCACTCAGGGGAGACAGCGTACACACGGGGGGCACTCAGGGGAGACAGCGTACACACGGGGGGCACTCAGGGGAGACAGCGTACACAGGGGGGGGGGGCAAAAAGAGGTTCTTCAGCCGCTCGGTCATACCTGTCGGCCTGGCCTCCTGGCTAAGCCGTGCAACGCCATGCTGCGGGTGTGTGGAGGGATGGGGAGCCCCCCGGGAGCCGCTGCCTGTCACCGGCTGGAGGAGTGTGGACTTCTCCCCGATCTCCTCCAGCTGCAGCAGCATGCAGTAGGCTCCTTCTTCCTGAGCCATGCCACGGCGGGATGGGATGCCCCCGGGAGCCGCTGCCTGTCACCGGCGGCTCCGGGTGTGCGGCGGTATGGGGATCCCCCCCGGGAGCCGCTGCCTGTCACCGGCTGCGGCGCTGTCACTGGCGGCTCTGGGTGTGCAGCGGGATGGGGTGCCCCCCGGGAGCCGCTGCCTGTCACTGGCGGCTCAGGGTGTGCGGCGGGATGGGGAGCCCCCCCGGGAGCTGCTGCCTGTCACTGGCGGCTCCAAGTGTGCGGCGGGATTGGGAGCCCCCCGGGAGCCGCTGCCTGTCACCGGCTGCGGCGCTGTCACTGGCGGCTCCGGGTGTGCGGCGGGATGGGGTGCCCCCCGGGAGCCGCTGCCTGTCACCGGCTGCGGCGCTGTCACTGGCGGCTCCGGGTGTGCGGCGGGATGGGGTGCCCCCCGGGAGCCGCTGCCTGTCACTGGCGACTCAGAGTGTGCGGCGAGCCCCCCCTGAGTCCTTTAATTCCGGTCTATCCCCCCCGCCCTTAACTGGAATAATATAATTGCTTGCGCCGGACAACAGGCTTTGAGCGGCCATCTTGGTACACCCAAGTGAAGCCTATTAAGTACTCCCCCTCCTGGCGGCTGTGTACTGCGCATGCGCAACAAGTTGGAGCTCCTATCTTTATAATGGGGGACATTTCACTAAATTTAATAAAAACTGTACCTATCTGAAAATCCTCAACCCCAAAAGGCACTCCACTGGGACAATATCTACCTAATAAAACAAACCCCAAGTCTCAATTGTTCCTCTACCCCGAGTTATGCCTTCCCAAAAAAACCCTCATAGATTAACATGGGTGACAAAGTGTCATTTCTGAAGTGTCCGAAAAAAACTGGCAGTTGGAAGTTTAGATCGCTCCCAATTGGTCATTTTTTTATATTTCGCCCTGAAATTTGGCAAGCAGCACCGGTTGACGATTCTACGCGTACATGCCAAATTTCAGCTCAGTACGCCCAGTCACTTTTGAGGAGCAGTCCCTCAAACACCATGCCCCCATCCGAAAAGTTCCCTATGGGAAAAATCCGTTCGTTGGATTCAGCCTTAATATAAGGGCACTACCGTGCCCTTATAATATATATATATATATATATTATAGTGCAGAAGGTCCAAGATATGGGTGTGGTATAGGGGTCTGACAGTCGGGATCTCGACAGTCATTATCCCGATGTCGGGATCCCGACTGGCCGGACCCAGACAGCATGGTGAGCGCAACAAAGACCCTTGGCGGCTTGCTGCCCTCACCACTCTGCGGGCACGGTGGCTCCTCGTGAACCCCCACGAGGGAAAATAGCGGGTGGCCGTCGGGAACCCGGCTGTCGGTGTTTTGACAGTCGGGATCCCGACGTTGGGTGAATGCCTGTCGGGATCCCGACTGTCGGGATCCCATCCGGCACCCCAAGATACACTATGCATCTTGTATAGAAGTGAACAACTCCAAATCTGGAGTTCTAATTTCAAAACCAGGTGTCAGTTTATGATTCCGCCTTCTCTTTTCCTGAAGGGATATATCCAGTGGCATTTTTTACCTATGGGCTGCAGGGCTGCAGCCCCCCCAGGTAAAATCCGCCACTGTCTCTGCCTAAAGTGAAGCCAGATGCAGTGTGTGAGACTGCACTGGCTTCACTGTGACTGGCAGTGACTTCCTATGCCAGTCACCGAAGGCATCCCATCAGGAGGCGTTCCCTCCCTCCGGGATGCCTCTCTCTGCGCAAACGCGCGGCAGCCCCCAAAATGGGTTCTGAGTATGCTCAGTATCGCCGACCATACTTCGCATGCGCCGGAACCCAGGAACCCGATCAAGCATCCGGGGGCTGCTGCAAAGGCAGCCCATGTAGGCTTGGGCCAGCGCATGCACAGTATGTATGAAGGTACTGCACATGCGCTGGCCCCGTCAGTGGAGGGGGGGGGGGCACTGGCGTAACTATAGCACAGCAGCCCCCGCCACCGCGGGGGGGGGGGGGGCGCTGTGCATATGGGGGCGCCGGGGGCTGCGGTGCTATAGTTACACCTCCCCCCAATCCCCCGCAGGCTTACCTATTTCGCTGGTCCCGGCGGCTCCATTCTTCTGCTGAGGACCACCACAAAATGGCCGCCCCCATATAGCACACAGTTCTCTGAAACTGTCTGCTGTATGGGGGCGGCCATTTTGTGGTGGTCCTCAGCAGAAGAACGGAGCCGCCGGGACCAGCGCGAAAGGTAAGGCTGCAGGGGATTGGAATGGGCGGTGGGGGGGCGCCCAAAACGTAGCTACGCCGCTGGGGGGGGGCGCATTGCGGCAGCCCCCCTCCTTTATAATGGTAAGAGCCGCCACTGGATATATCAGCATAGGATGCTGCCTTATGGGTTGCATGGGGTGACTGAAATCTTCCAGCTTGAAAGTATTTGGAATCCCCACAGACAGTATGCTTGTACAGTAGTCATATACAGTCCGGACTGGGAGTCTTGCTTGCTAGAGTACAAGCAGTGTTGGACCCAATCATGAGGGCTCACAGTCCACCTAGACATATGCTGCTTAGTGATGGAAGAGGTTACATTGTTGGGGATCATTATAAGTAGATTGGTTATTAGGCCCCAATTGAACACAACGGAGCTCTCCAATCCTGGCCCCTTCTGGTACAGACGGACAGGCGGGAGCCTTTTATGGATCACAGTTTATTATTGACAATGAATTCCTAATTTTGCCACCACAGCAGTTCCATTACCAGACTTTACCAATGGATAGCAGGCAGCTATGGTGAAATGGAACCTGGAAAATGAGTATACCATCATGGAAAACTAAGCAATGTCCATTGACTGCCATTAGAAGCCTTAAGAAATATGAACGTGTCTAAATAAAGACAGATTGCCTGCGTTACAAGTTACTTTTAAGCATTGCAAGACTACAAGTTTACAGATGATATATTTATAGTATAGTATAGGATAGGATAATGTAACAGACTGATAACAGCAATGCCATTTGGAAAATACACCCTGGTCGTGGGCAGTATAATGGAACATATGTATAATAAAGTACATAGTCTGGAACCTGATCCCTAGCAGAGTAGGTGGGCCCCCAGGGAGTGTGGGCCCACCGCGGGATTCTTCTATACCTCTGTGCTCCATTCCAACCCTGACCTCATCTGTCTCTCTTTCTTCCATCATTTCTGTTTGTGTTCCTCTATTTGGGGCATATTATCCCTCTTTTAGACCGCACTCTCAACCCAGGATATTGCCGGTTCGTTACATCACCAACCTTGGTTGAGTTACGGTATGAAAGCACCACCGTGGGTCGAGAAACCCGGCATTTCAACCCTGTTCACGACCAAGGATGAAATGTCTCTGTCCCGGGTTGCAGTGCAGTGTGAACGGTAACCCGGGTCGAGCGACCCTCTAGTACCCCCACAGAGCGCAAATGTCGGGTCGCTTCTGGGATGGACCAGTGTCCTAATCCCAGGTGCGAACCATCATTTGCGGTCTGAAAGGGGTGTAAGTTCTTCTAGTTTGTGTATTTGTATGTTGCCTTTGAACCCTTTATTATGTTTATCCCCCACCATGTTTGCCCATTTTCCCACTTTATTGTTTGTTTTATGCTATTATCATGCACTGTAGATTCCCTCAGCAAATCTGATAGCAGGACCCGGTAAGAAGCAGTTTGTCTATGTCACGGTGAAGTCCTCCTTCTGCAACCTGGAGAAAGTGGTGCTGGTGACCTATCAGAGTGGATATATATTCATACAGACCGACAAACCCATCTACACACCGGGATCCACAGGCAAGGAGCTGCACATATACAATATGTTCATCAAATGATAACTGCTTCTTAAATAGGTCTCTTCTTGGAACTAATGAGATCATGTGTTGAATATTTCACTGCTCTTGGAGGCAGGGTTTGTTGAGGGGGTGGGATCTGTTGAAGGGGCGGGATCTCTACTCATAGAGGAGGATATGTACAAAGCCTTACAAAGTGATAATAAAGAGAGTGATAAACCACCAACCAATCAGCTTGCAACTGTCATTTTTCAAACATGGCCTGTAACATGACATTTAGCAGCTGGTTGTCTGGATTTTTTATCACTCTTTAAGCTGAGTACATCTTGCCCAGAGCCAGATTCCGGGTTGGAGGCAGTTGCAGCTGTTCTTGTGCCTTTTATTGCAGTTGTGTCTATGACATTATGCTAATTCCACTACAATGCCTTTCCCTGGTGTCATGGGCAGATCAAAAATTAAAAAAAAAAAATCCAAAAAGTGCCTCCCTTACACGCCCACATGGCCAGCCTACCACCTTCTTCTTTCTAACACATCGGCACCATCATGCTACCTACTACCTTCTAACACATTCACATATCACCAGTCTGTCTTTATCATCTCCCAGCCATGGTCTGCCACATAGAACCACTGGCCCACCGAGAATCTGTACTCTTACTTCAATTGGCAATCCGACCCTGTATTAGGGCAAATTCAAAGATTTGCACTACACATAGGATAGACAACAAGATGTAGAGGGCTTGATTCAACATAGCACAGAGCAGTATATTGTACAGCATTATTGGTTACACCATGGAAATTTGCCGCAGCTCTACAGCAAATGCTGTTCCTCAATCTACCCGGTGTGGAATGTGTGAAGCACAGAACCGGCTCCAATCGCTCTGTAATGCATAAAATGTAAATATGTCTCTCTTCACATGCAGTTCTCTACCGGATCTTTACCATGAGCCCAAGTCTACAACCTATGAAAAAACCAGTGATCATCGAATTTGTGGTGAGTCTGCTGTTCTTCCCCAGTATTCATTTTAGATGTAATTACACCAAATTGAAACTTGCATAAAATTAATCATTATTTTGTTTTCCCACAACATTTCCCAGGAACTTTAAAGATACAGCCACCAGTTGTAACACCAGTAGATGTAGCGTTCTATGTACATAACATTCTCTTATTAGCATTTTATTACATTTTTAACAACAAACAGAGATATTTCAGAAAGTACCGACAATGTTCGGGGGACAGAGCGGACAAGATTGGACAAGAATCTCATATTGGGGCAGATGTCTCATGCTTCAAAAAGGGATAAAGTGGAGAGTGATAAACAGCCAATCTGCCACTGCCTTGACCTTGTATTCACCAGGCTGTGCTCAGTTTCTGATGTTACTAACACTCCCTTCCCTCTCTCTGATTACAATCTCATAACCCTGTCGCTCCCCTCCATTACCCAAAGCTCACTGACACTGAAAGCATGCAAGCCTACCCTAACCCACAGAAATACTAATGCTATTAAGTTTTCACAACTTTCCACCTCTCTGCAACAACAGCTCTCACTAATTTCTAAATTTACCTCTCCTGACTCTGATGTTTCCCACCTCTACCAGACTCTTGAAACAGCCCTTGATGAAATGGCTCCAGCTACCCATTACACCCCACCAAGGCTTAGACGCCAACCGTGGCACACCAAAACAACAAGACAAATACGAAATCAGTCATGTAAAGTAGAACGCCAATGGCGTAAATCTTGTCATCTGAGTGGCATATAAGACTATCTAGCACTCCTACTGTGCTTTGGACACAAAGCACAGTAGGAGTGTTAGGAGTTTGCCAAACAAACATAATTCCAATTTCTCATCTCTTCTCATGCCACCATCCCTAAGCGACTTTTTAACACATTTAAGTCTCTTCTGTATACTTCCCCTACTCCCCCACTGGCTACCATCAATGCACAAGAACTTGCCTCCTACTTTAAGGACAAGATTGACAACATCCAAGATGAAATGGTATGCTCTTCTGCAGCCTCTAACCTACTTACTACCCCACCTGAACCCTCTTGAATTTTGCTTAATTTGAGCCTACAACAGAAAAGGAAGTACTCAAACTCTTCCCTTGACCCTATACCTGCAGAAGTCATTAAAACTCTACAGTATCGCCTGTTCTTATCCCAACCTTAACTAAAATCTGCAATCTCTCTCTTGCTACTGGTGCTTTTTCTTCTCTGCTCAAACATGCAGAACATGCTCCCATTCTGAAAAAACACAATTCTGACCCTAACATTACTCTAACTACCATCCTATCTCTCAGCTCCCATGCCTTTTCAAGCTAATCAAGAGACTCGTCCACTGTCGCCTCACACACTTTCTTAACTCTGACACCCCATTTATTCAGTTGCCGACACTTCACTGAGACAGCACTGACTGAAGTGGTGAATGATTTGGTCACTGCTTAGTCTAAAGGCCAATACTTACTACTTATTCTTCTAGATCTCTCTTCACTTTTGTTCACACTCTTCTCATACAAACACTGCACTTCCTAGTTCTTAATGTTACAGCCCATTCCTGGTTCTCATATTACCTCTTTCAGTGTTCGCTTCTCTGACTTTACCTCCTCTTCACTACTTCTGTCAGTCGGAGTTCTGCAAGGCTCAGTTTTAGGTCCTCTGCTTTTCTTAATCTATACCTCATCTCTTGACAAACTAATCAGCTCTTTCAAATTTCAGTATCACTTGTATGCGGATGATACTCAAATCTATCTATCAACCCCAGTGTTGTCACCAGTGGTTTTGGGTCAAGTCTCTGAATGCCATCCATAACTGTTGATAACTATCCTACCCCACAAGTTCGTTGCCTAGAGGTCATCCTTGACTCTGAACTGTCCTTTGTTCCCCACATTCAATCTGTCTCCAAATCATGTTACATGCATCTAAAAAACATATCCAAAATACGACCCTATCTCACACAAGACACTACTAAATCTCTTATCCATGCATTCATTATATCACGCATTGATTATTGCAATAGTCTTCTAACTGGTCTTCTCAAGAACAGACTCTCACCACTGCAATCCATTCTAAATGCTGCTGCTAGGCTGATCTTCCTTGCAAGACGCTCATCGTCTGCTGATCCGCTCTGCCAGTCCCTCCATTGGTTGCCTGGATCTTATCGTATTCAATATAAAACCCTTCTGCTAGCATATAAAGCTATTAACCATACTGCACCAGCATATATCTCTGCACTTATCTCAAAATATCTCCCATCTCGGCCACTCCGCTCCGCACAAGATCTGCATCTCTCTTCTGCACGGATCACCAGCTCCCATTCACAAGGACTTTCATTGGGTTGCTCCCACCCTATGTCCTCCCGGCTGTGACACCTGCTGGGGGAGGAGGAGATCGATAGAGGACGGGAGCGGGGGTCACACGGACGGCGGGCGGCGATAGAAGCCCATAGGCTTCTATAGGGTATCACCACCCAGAGGGTGGCGATACCCTGCCAGGCGGAGACGGGGCGGACGGGTAATGGTACATAGGAAAATGCGGTAAAACCCCCGTTTTACCGCATATTCCCTTTAGTACATCCCGCCGTAAGAGTGATAAAATATAACACATAATATAAAGAATCTTATTGTGGGTCTACAGTCCAATTCAAGTAGGCATATTTCAGGGTCTATCGGGAGGTAAGAGTCATATAGACTAATATACTGTAAGTCTAGGCATGGTTCCACTGATCCGACAGTAACACAACAGTTGGTATTCAATGTTCCGACTGTCGAGTGTCATAAGTCCGTGGATCGGTGAAAGCAGCCCTGAATTCGACAATCTGCAGCCGTTTCCGACAAAACAGATCCGACTTTTAAAAAAAAGTTGGATCTGACACCCTTCAAAGCTGTCGTTGACGGCATAAGTAATTGCCCTATTTCCCCTGTCTGAAAATATTTTGCACAGATTGAATGACCTTGTTATCGGCAGGCTTGAAGTGTAACTACGCCTGAGCTAATCACAACACTGATACTTAGATGATTGTTCTTTTATACTCTGCATAACCTGGATTCTCTCTCTCCATTATAGACTCCAGAGAACGTCATTGTAAAAAAAAATGTGCTTCAACAAACCAGCACAACCGGCATCATCTCCCAGTCCCACCCGTTAAGTGATCTTTTAAGGTGAGTTCCTAGCCTTGTCCCAGCCAGAGCAAAATCTTGTGATTGGAGAGGCGAAGTCTGATCCAAAATTAATTCAGTTCCCATTCTTTCTGCACTTCAATGCAGTCACAAAGGCACGCGGTCATTAGGTCACTAGCAATTTGGTCAACATTCATTATGTCGACATGCAGGAAGGTTGACATGAGTCTAGGTTGACACAGGTTAGGTCAACGTGGTCATAGGTCGAGAGGGTCATTAGGTCGACCATGGGTTAGGTCAACAGTCAAAAGGTCGATATGGGGTTTTTCACATTTTTTTGAGCCGACATGTGCCGGCAGGCGGTATTTCATGCCCTACCATCCACTAGGGCGTGGTGAGAGAATAAAATAGTGTGCCGAGCGTAGCGAGCCATGCAAGGGGACACAGTGCTACATTTCAGTGACCATGTCGACTGTGTCGACATTTGGGACAAAAAAGTGTGAAAAAACACCCATATCGACCTTTTGACTGTCAACCTAACCCATGTCGACCTAATGACCCTGCCGATCTAATGACCCTGTGGACCTAACCCATGTCGACCTTCCTGCATGTCGACCGAGACTCATGTCGACCTAAATGCATGTCGACCTAACGGTGTCAACCTAATGACTGTCGACCGTCCTGCTAGTGACCTAATGATCCATAACCGTCACAAAGTTTGTTGCACTTTATGGATGTTGCAGTATATGGATACTGTAGACCAGATTTAAGGACACCTCTCATACATACAGTAGGTTGAATGGATATGGGCGAAATTGAAAGGATGATATTGGAATGATATATACCGTATTTGCCGGTGTATAAGACGACTGGGCGTATAAGATGACCCCCCAACATTTCCACTCAAAATGTAGAGTTTGTTATATACTCGCCATATAAGACTACCCCCTCTTCCGCACACCTCCCTGTCACTAGCAGCTGTCTGGTCCCTTGAGTGGTGGGTTTTGCTGGGGCAGGACAAACCTGCCCTGATAGGTTTGTCCTGCCCCAGCAAAACCCACCACTCAAGGGACTAGACAGCTGCTAGTGACAGGGAGGTGTACGGAAGAGGGGGGTTTGTCCTGCCCCAGCAAAACCCACCACATAAAGTTTTAATACCCCCTCATCTGCAGCTTCCCTGCAGTGATGCCCTTGCCTTCATTAAAGGGTACCTCGGTATTGATTAAAGGGTACCTCTCCTCGGCCCCCCCTCCTTCTTATGCATAGGTACCGTACCTTAATAATAAAAGATAGAAGTACGGTATTTGTCTGCATCAGTGTTTTCTTCAGCCTAACGGCCTGTCAGATTGCACATTTGATGTCGGCGGCAGGCTCGGGTGTTTTCGGCGGGGCTCGGGGGGACTCGTGTGCCTGAGCGCTCCCGAGTCCCCCCGAGCCCCGCCGAAAACACCCGAGCCTGCCGCCGACATCAAATGGGCAATCTGACAGGCCGTTAGGCTGAAGAAAACACTGATGCAGACAAATACCGTACTTCTATCTTTTATTATTAAGGTACGGTACGTATGCATAAGAAGGGGGGGGGGCGAGGAGAGGTACCCTTTAGTGAATATATGCCGTACCCGGCGTATAAGACGACCCCCAACTAGAGGGAAAATTTGTATGGGCTAAAAAGTCGTCTTATACGCCGGAATATACGGTATATATATATAAACCTTTGTTCTGTACTTACAGTTTGGGAGTTTGGACCATATCGGCAAAGTATGAGGACACAGATGTGCAGAATTTCAGTACAAACTTTGAAGTGAAAGAATATGGTATGATGTAGAGAGGCCTATAGGATATAATGTACAATATAAAGTGGACAAATGTTTTGGGAGCCTTCCTCCAGCGCTCGCAGCCACCCCCCAACCCCCAGAACTCCGGTACCCCTTACACCTGGCCGCGATCTGGGAATTGCAGACACACAATTATTGTTTATTGCCATTCACGACCCCACACTTTTCAACTTGTATGATGTCATGGCCCCATCTGTTAAGACCCACCTTTCTTCCACACTAGTTGAATGTCAGGGGCCCAATGTATGGGGCCACAGATTTTTAGGGAAAAATACACCTCCCACTAGTTTAGTTGGTCATTCTTTTGCTGATTGACAGCGATAAGTGCTGTACATTGGAATTTATCAGGACCTGAGCAAGAAGAACTATTTATTTATTGCAAAGATTTAACATTAACATTTTTACAATTATACACAAATTCCGTATTATGTGTTGTCTTAAATCCAACATACTGTATAAACTGCATCTAATATCTGACTAGTTTGAAAACATACTAGAACACAGTTTCTAAGACGCTGCCCTCAGGACCCCACGCAGTGCAAGTTTTGCTGGTCTTCTCTCAGAATCACAAAGAAATAATTAGCTTCACCTATGGACCTTGTAAAATGTGTCAATGAGCAATGAATATACCTGTGTAACTGCTGGGTGACCATATTTCACACCGTAATGCCTATTACATATTATACCCCACATCGTAATGCCTATTACATAGTATAAAACACTGTAATGCCCATTACCTAATATACAATGCACCCAGTGGCGTAACAATAGAGGGTGCAGGGGATGCAGCTGCTATGGGGCCCGAGGGCTTGGAGGGCCCCCGAGAACCAGCAAGTAATCCCCTGCATCCTCTATAGTTACAGCACTGGCTGCTATCTTTTGAATATTTTTTGTTTGCAGCTCTTCATTTTTTTTTTATATATATTCCGGCGCGGTGCTGAGTTAAGCACTTCCTTGTTTAGAGAGATGCTGTGCTGCCTGGGGTCCTATTACATATGGTACTTATGTAGTATCTGGGCTGCCGATTTTGTGATTGTATGCCTTACCTTAAGGCATACAATCAGATGCGATGCGATGCGATTCGATGCAATTTTGCATAGGATTCAATGTTAAGAAGGTCCTGTTCATTTCCCCACTATCCAAGTGGGCATAGAGTTGATTTTATATAGCGTGGCGAGCGCAGCGAGCCACCGAGCCCGAAGCGTGGCGAGCGAAGCGAGCCCCAAGAGGGGACGCATATTTCTTAAAAAGTATTCTGTGTCCCCTCGCGGGGCTCGCTACGCTCGCCACGCTTCGGGCTCGGTGGCTCGCTACGCTCGCCACAGGTTTATATCCTACTCCATGCTCACTTGGATAGTGGGGAAAGGAAAAGGACCCCTTTTTCCCATTGAATTCTATGTTAAAATGGACTCAGACCATTTTAACATTGAATCCTATGGAAAAATCTTGACCATCGCATCGCATACGATTTGGTCGCATGCGATGCGATGCGATCCGATACGATTTCTAAATCGGACGCCCAGATACTACATAAGTACCTTACATATTATACCATACACCGTAATGCATACTACATACAGTATTAGACTATACACCATCATACTGATTACATATTATACCATACACAGTAATACATATTACATATTATACCAAACACTGCCATACCTATTACATGTTATACCACACACCATAATGCCTATTACATAATATACTGTTCCACACACTGTAATGCCTATTACATATTATGCCATACACTGTAGTGCCTATTACATTATATGACACACACACACACTTATGCCTATTATACAATATGCCACACACAGTTATTCCGCTGACACCATTTTATGTCCCACACTCACACAAATCATGCCCCACAGTCCCACTTGTTGCCAAGGGTTTCATGGCAAAAGATACAGCTTTCTGCATCTTCTTCTGGCAGCACCAGCATTCACAGTACTTCCGGGTAAAGCTATACATGAAGTGTCATAAATATGCATTTTGCGCCTTTCATGGCATTTTATTGCCACCTACACACATAATGAATCCGCTAGTGCCACTTACACACATAGGGCCTGATTCTGGTTCACTTCTCTGGTTCAATTCTCTCTCTAATGGACAAAACCATGCAGCACTGTAGGTTGGGCAGATGTACCATGTGCAGAGAGAGTTAGAGTTGGGTGTTATTCTGTTTCTGTGCAGGGTAAATACTGGCTGCTTTATTTTCACACTGCAATATAGCTATCAGTTTGAAGTACAAACCCACTCTCTGCACATGTTACATCTGCCCCACCTGCAGTGCAAATGCTTTAGCGAGCGAACCAGAATCAGGCCCATAATGTAGAGCACGCTTCTCCCACCCCATTGCTTTGTCTAGTTGCCATTTTTTTTTTCAAATATGGTGCCGTCTTGCGAGCCAATTGGAGCTTGTGGCCCTGCAGACAATCACTAACCATGACTGCCATTACATGAGCTCTGATTGGCTGGTGTTGCAATGGAATTGTAAATATGCTGCTTTGTATAGAAGCCTAATTGGGACAGAGCTATGGCACTGGGCCTCCCAGCAGTGGTATAACTAGAAGTGTTCCGCCCCACAGTCATAAATTGCCATACATTAATTACACAATTTTTTTTACCTACATGCTCGTTGCCAGTGGTAACATGCTCCTTACCATGGGTTATATGCTCGTTGCCAGCGGTTTCTTGCTAGATGCCAGGGGTTACATGCCCGTAGCTGGGGTGGGTTACAAGCTAATTGCCAGCAGTTTCTTGCTCATTTCCAGGGGTTAAATGTTTGTTGCCAGGTGGGTTACATGCTCATTGCCAGGGGGGTTAAATAGTCATTGCCAGGGGTTACATCCTTGTCTGCCAGGAGGATTACATGCTCTTTGCCAGGGAGTTAAATGCTCCTTGCCAGGGGTTACATCCTTGTTTTCCAGGGGGTACATGCTTGTTGCCTGGGGGGGGGGGGGAATTACATGCTTGTTGCCGGGGGGGGGGTTAATTCAGTAGCGCACGCAGGGGGGGTTTCTGAGTACCCAGAAACCCCCCAGGAGTCTAAGGGCCCTAGGCTGAAAGCTGAGGGTCCCCTCTTTTCATGGGTACAAGATTTTTAAAAATCGGCCCTTGGGAACCGAAGATATTTGACTTCAAAGCAGTGATCCCCATCCAAGCCTGTTAATTGCTCTTCCCAGTCAGATATTTCAGGTTCTGTCTGACTACGGGTTTTTCTGAGGGTATATTCCAAAAGCTGAGACTCTCCCCCTTTGATGAACACTAGTAGCTTGTCTCTACTGTTCCCAGAACCAGAGATATCAGCCTTTCAGCAGCTGGTTACTATTCCAGCTACACACACCTGGTATGTAGTTTTATATTCTCGTTGGCAGATTGCTCTGCCTTCTGAACTCTGATCCCCTAGTGCCCAATACCATTTAGTAGGTGGGATTCTCTAGTTTTTAATTCCATTAAAATCTAAGAAATTTATTTCTGGGAACTGGAGATATCTTCAGTCAAGCAAGCTGTCCACCCACCAGAAAATTATGAATAATAAGCCCACTCCACTATACACCCCTCCTCTGCATATTAAACATCCTCTACCACCCTGGAAGTTATGTATCAGGGCCCCTTCATTTAGCCCAGTGGTTCCCAACCTTTTTTCTCTCCCGTACCCCATGATTAGGTCTTTCATTGATGAGTACCCCCTCCTCTCAATTTAAAATATCGACAGTACTTATGAGTGGAGTGGAAGTGAGCGGTATGCGTATCCTTATGCATGTCCTTATATTAAGGAGTAGCAGACAGGAATCGTGCCCTTCCATGCCTGGCCTCTGGCTGTGTATTGTCTCCAGGGTTCCCAAACCTGTAGGATTAATGCCGCTGCTTCTTCCACCCGTGTCAGTGCAGGGCAGAGGATCGCTGATGTCTGAGGGCAGCACGGGAGGCTCCCATTGGATTGCTGATCAGGCAAAAGCACAATGAGACGCTGATGACGCTGAAGACAGAACCATAAGTGACACAACATGGTTCTTCTCCATAGCAATGGGTCTTCTTCTCCCTTCAAAATATTTTTTTCATCTTCCGCCATTACCAATATTATTTTCAAATACCCCCAACTGGTCTGCAGAGTACCCCCAGGGGTACTAGTACCCCAGGTTGGGGACCACTGATTTAGCCCAATGCCCATTTATCCCACCTCATCTCCCACCATGTGTGCAGTAAAGGGGTAATTAGTGGAAATTACTGATCCAGGCCCTACATGCTGAGCGGTTGATATAATACCCCCTACCACCCGTGGGACATCAAAGCTTCCCCCACCCCTACCGCTGGAGGATTGGTAGGGGCCCCAATACATTGCTATGCCCAGGGCATATATATATGTGTGTGTGTGTGTGTGTGAGTGTATATATATATATATATATATATATATATATATATAAATATATATATATAATGTGTGTGTGTATATTATTATTATTATTATACATTTGGTCTATCTATAACACTTTAACTGACCCGGCATATACTGGGTCACCTAAGTATCCATCTCCGTGCTTTGCTCCGCCCCTCTGGAAACCCCCTTCTGAAAATCCTGCGTTTGCCCCTGGGTTAATTGACTGTTGCCTGGGTGGGTTACATGTTTGTTGCCAGGGGGTTCCATTCCCACAATGCACTAGAGCTCTTGGAATCTGCACTTCCAGGTAGTGCTGTACGTACTACTCTTCTCTGGCAGACACTAGGTCCAACAGGACTTATAGTGTCTTTCTCCTCCAAGACGTTGCTATTTGTGGAGGGGCTTTAGAGACTCTGCAGCACCGGCTCCTGCTACTTTTTTTAACGCTGGCTGTAAGCAAGTTGATTGACGGAAAGCCGGGGTTTGGGGGTGGTTACCGGACGTTTTCTGGGAATGTCAGAGAAAATGCTGGTGTGCCCAGTTGTTTTAAGAGAAGATGTGTAATGTCAGCTCTGGCCCCGTTCATCTTGTTTCTGTTGAAGCCGCCAAGAAAGTCCTGGGTTACGCACAGACCGCACACCCTGGGGAAATCATTCAACGGTGATCAGCGAAATGTTGTTCCAGCTCATTTTTGCGAGGATTTCACTCTTGAGGGGGGGGGGGGGGGGCGTATACCTTCTCCGAAAATTAGCAGCCCATCGATCAGGTCTGAATCAGGCTCACAACACAATCTGCATTCCTGCCCAGATGCCCTCTTATGTCCACTGTCTCCTTACCAATGGTTATTATCCAGTAAGGGGGGGGGGGTGCTATCCCACCCCCCATCCCATCCCCCAACCCCTTTACCACTAGCTTCACCTCTGTACAGAACGTTACTTTAAAGTGAAATACGCATTACACTGATTCTTGGTTTCCTGTCTCACACTTTCCAGTGCTGCCAAGTTTTGAAATTAAGCTAAAACCATTTAAATCATTTTTCTACTTAAAAGACCAAGAAGTAAAAGTGGAAATCCAAGCAAAGTAAGTAATGTGCATTTCTGGTATTCACTGCATACAAAATGTGTGTTCTATTCGCCAGCGATACTGTCACACCTAGACAACTGCCTGTGTGTCCTAGTGCCGATTCTGATACCCCATTCACAACAGCCTTTTCCCCCCGGGTTGGCCCGAGAACAACCCGGGTGTGGTGCTGGTGTGAATGGGTCCTGGGCCAAATTCCTGGGAGCAGTGCCCCGGCATTACAACTTTTCTAGCTACCAGGGTGGTTGTTCCTTGGATCTTCCCGGGTCATGCTGCGGTCGAGCGACAAGTATGAAGGATGCAGCTCTGTCAGCTCCAAGTGATGCCTGATCCCCGCCCCTTGACGATGCGCCATTGCTCTGCCCCTCCCCCCATGTGACGTCACTGAACTGGCAATAAGCCGGGGAGCTTGCAGACCACAAATGCCGGGGGTCGCTCCTGGAATGGACCCATGTTCCAATCCTGGTACGGACCCCGGCATTTGCAGTGTGAATGGGGTATAAATTGGAAGCAGCAACATCGTGTCCGCACCTTTTACAGGTGACACATTAAGGACTTTATATACCAATCAGAATAAGGCCCAGTATCTGTTTAGATGTCTGTTTGTCCTAGTGATAAGTGATACAGTGTATATACAGGAGACATACCTCCCAATTGTTCCCATTTTTGCTGGACAGTCCCATTTATTGGGGACTGTCCCGAGTCCCACCCGGGGTTGGCAGTGTCTTGCAGTGGGGGGAGAGTTAGGAGTCCCCACCACCCATAGAGGGATAATGGTCCCACAAGAAAGGGGGTGTGGTCACATAATAGTAACTCCAATTAGAATTACAACATACAGTAGCGCAATCATATACACATTACACCGCATGTAGTGCCCCTGATTCATATTAAATTACACAGTAGTGCCCCTTATACACATAATGGCCCTTATTCAGATCTGAGCTCAGTACAAATTTGTTCGGAAAATGGGCAAAACCATGTGCACTGAAGGTGGGGCAGATGTTACATTTAGAGAGAGAGTTATATTTGTGTGAGTTATTTTGTGCAGGGTAAATACTGGCTGCATTATTTTTATACTGCAATTTAGATTTCAGTTTCAGCACCAAATCTAACTCTCTCTGCACATGTTACAACTGCCCCACCTGCAGTGCACATGGTTTTGCCCATTTTCCGAACAAATTTGTACTGAGCTCAGATCTGAATAAGGCCCAATGTCCACAGTTGTGCTGTCCCCGTGTGCTGTTGTTTACAGTCCCCGTTAGTATGCATTTTCTTCTGAAACCTCTGAGGGCTTCAGCATTCCCAGTAGTGCACTGCGCACCTGCATGGGTGCACGGGTGACGTCACCGCGCATCGGGTCAGTGCAGGACTGAGAACGCTGAGTCGGACGGGAAGCTAAGGCGGGAGCTGTAAGCGGCTGCAGAGCGGGCAGTGTAGGCATTTCGAGCAGTGTGGCTTTAGCGTGGAGCGGATACAGTGTTGAGCAGCAGAGTGAGCACAGCTGGCAGGACGGCTGGACTGGATTGTGGAGCGGCAGAGTGGTTGAAGTGAGCCAGCATCTCAAAAAAAGTGAGGAAGAGGTTTTTTTCTAAGGTTCATTTTTGAATTCATGGTGGCATGGGATAGGGTGGGGTGTTGGGGGAGAAGGGGAGAACAGGGACTCTTGGTCATTGTTTTATGGCCCCCATATGTTTAAAAATGTTTACTCTGCTCTTATTCGGGGGGGGTTTTACATAGCACTTTTATTTTTGTCACCAAAAGGTTAGGTAGCAGGTGCCATTGGTGGGAATAATTTGCACCTTATCAGTCCAGGGGTGCCCGCATATGTGCAATATCAGTCCAGGGGTGCCCGCATGTGGGCTGTATAATAACATGGGTGCCCACATGTGTCCCATATCAGCCGTGTAATACCACGCCACTTTTTGTGATACCACGCCTCCTTTTATGAGACCATGCCCCCTCTTCACCGGGCGGTCCCACGTGCTATATGGTTGAGTCTGGGACCACCCATTGCCATATTTCTAGATTCGCCTATGACCCCTTGATCTATGTACAGGAGGTGTATATGTGTACTAGTGATCAGTGATATATGTACAGAAGGTGCCAGGTCATTAGTGATACAATATACAATGTAACTCTATTGTTCACTGTATACCTATTTATATTGTTGTGTCCTCAGTTATCTCTATGGGAAGCCAGTGACTGGCATGGCTTTTGCACTGTTTGGTGTTAAGAGAGACACTGAAAAGAAAAGTCTTCCAGATACTCTACGAAGAATTGAGGTATCAAAATCTTCATTGATTCTTAGAAATCTACAGTAAATGTATCTATCTATGTATCTAAACAGTCAATCTGTTGCCAGGGATTTCAAAGTCGATTTTGATTAATTTTATGCTCCTGATCACTAATATGCTATGCTTATTGGCTCTAGTTTTTGGGATATGCATATGTCTCCTCCCAGCATTAGTGAGGGTATATGCATGTGTTATGTATCTCAAACGTGACTATCAGCTACGTTATCACAAATAAAACCTATTTTTGTTACTATTGAAAGAAGAAAAGCAAAACTAAGTCGAAAAAGTTTTTTTTTGCCAGTGAAATAATGAAAAATTCTAAAACACGGCTTTTAGGAGTCTGACTTCACATTGTCATTGGATTTTATACAACATCAATTTACACCTGACTGTGTTTTAACCCTATTATAAGACCCATGCTTAAAATGATCCAATTTACCATACAAATGTCCTTTTTTGAGTTCTGATTGCAATTTGCATAAAACCAGATAACTTACGGTAAAGGCACAGCTACATTGGAAAGGAAAGACCTAGTGAAGTACTTCCAGGTAGAAGAAGACATGCTGGAATGGAGGCTGTATGTGACAGTCACTGTCATTACTGACTCAGGTAAGGCTAGTAAATGAATATTCTCATTTACAGTACTCCTCTATTTACCAAAAAGATGGGAGTGGGCAGCGCTGGTGTATGTGCTATTACTGTGCAATATTGGGCAGAAAAAATAAAAATAAAAATGGAAGATTGGTAGATCTATCACAGTTTTAATACATTTACTAAAATATAAAGCCAGAAATTACGGCTAAAAACAATTGACAATAATGAATATGAACAATAAAATTGTCATCTCACCGAACCGAACCACATGGAGGTGGGGCCCAGGAAGTCCCAAAAGTCCAGGGAGTGTGCACTGGTGTCACACACTTGTTGGTGGGGGTGGAAATGGATTGTCCAAATGATGGTGCTGGTAAGTTCCCGAACTGCAATATGGAGGGAGGGCACAAAGATGTAGATGCCAGGAGTGGCCCAAGATGGCACGAATCACCAGCTCCTGTCGCCGGATGTTGTAGGCGTGGTGTCCTCGACCTCTACTATTGTTGCAGAAATATTTGTAATCCAGTTGGATGGGATAAGTGAGGGGTCAGTGGCCTGGTGATGGGTCTTCCGGGCAGTAGATGGGACAATTTCCTCAGGGTGGTTCACCTGAATAGGTGGTGGGTTGGTGAGGCAGAAATCCTGACCGGTTTCGCTGCTCCAGGCAGCTTTATCAAAGGATCCTTTGATAAAGCTGCCTGGAGCAGCGAAACCGGTCAGGATTTCTGCCTCACCAACCCACCACCTATTCAGGTGAACCACCCTGAGGAAATTGTCCCATCTACTGCCCGGAAGACCCATCACCAGGCCACTGACCCCTCACTTATCCCATCCAACTGGATTACAAATATTTCTGCAACAATAGTAGAGGTCGAGGACACCACGCCTACAACATCCGGCGACAGGAGCTGGTGATTCGTGCCATCTTGGGCCACTCCTGGCATCTACATCTTTGTGCCCTCCCTCCATATTGCAGTTCGGGAACTTACCAGCACCATTATTTGGACAATCCATTTCCACCCCCACCAACAAGTGTGTGACACCAGTGCACACTCCCTGGACTTTTGGGACTTCCTGGGCCCCACCTCCATGTGGTTCGGTTCGGTGAGATGACAATTTTATTGTTCATATTCATTATTGTCAATTGTTTTTAGCCGTAATTTCTGGCTTTATATTTTAGTAAATGTATTAAAACTGTGATAGATCTACCAATCTTCCATTTTTATTTTTATTTTTTCTGCCCAATATTGCACAGTAATAGCACATACACCAGCGCTGCCCACTCCCATCTTTTTGTTTTTTTGCTTACCAATTGCACAGGACTAACTACCCTGTCCCAGGGCAGCTGCTTAGGAAAACCGCTCAGTTAGGCGCACCTGACCCCGAAATCACCCAGTGTGATCCGGGTTCATTTCCTTTTTCTCCTCTATTTACCAACTGCCATTTTTCAAACACATGGCCAGATGTACTAAACTCTTGAAAAGTGATCATATGGAGAGTGATAAACCACCAGCCAATCAGCTTCTAAATTTTTAAACCCAGCCTGTAACATGGCAGGTAGGTGCTGATTGGCTGGTGGTTTATCACTCTCCATTTGATCACTTTTCAAGCTTAGTACATCTGGCCCATAGCCTGTAACATGGGGGCAGATGTGTTAAGCCTAAAAAAGGGGATAACTAGATGGGCTGAATGGTTCTTATCTGCTGTCACATTCTCTGTTTCTATATTTGTCTGTTTATCTTCCAGGCAGTGATTTGTTGGAAGCTGAGCTGGATGATATTTATATTGTGACCTCTCCGTATAAAATTCTCTTCACAAAAACCTCCAAATATTTCCAGCCTGGAATGCCGTTTGACTTTATGGTAATTGTCTTTTTCAGCTGTGCTACCTCATCATATTGGGCCTTATTTTGGTTCATTCTTTCTGACAAAATCCTTCTTAGATGGACAAAACCATGTGCACTGCAGGGGGGGCAGATGTAACTTGTGCAGAGAGAATTAGATTTGGGTGAGTAATTTTGTTTCTGTGCAGGGAAAATACTGACTGCTTTATTTTTACACTGCAATATAGATCTCACTTTGAAGTAAAACCCCACCCAAATCTAATTCTCTCTGCACATGTTACATCTGCCCCACCTGCAGTGCACATGGTTTTGCCCATCTAAGAAGGATTTTGTCAGAAAGAATGAACCAAAATAAGGCCCATTGTCCGGACATCCTCATTGCACTGTAATGCACCAGTGAGAAGGTTGTGTGTAGGGGGCCGCTCACGTCTAAACAAGAGCAATGGCTGCATAATAAGCCCTTTAGTGCGTGGTTTATCATTTCTGGGTAGGGATAGTCACCAACCATCGATGATTACAATACATCGATGGTAAATGGTGTACGGTTTTACAGTATTAATGGCAGAGCACCAATGGTTCTTTATGAACGATGGTAGAAATTATGATGGTTGTTTTTTTACCCTCCTACTTAATGCCGGGTACGAAGCCTAGCTACGTGCCCCCGTTGGACCCACTAAGCCCCTCCCCAGGCTCTGATTAGCAGACAGCTTACTAATCAATAGAGCAGGGATGACCATCGGTGAGTGAATCCATCGATAGTTTCCCTGTGAAGGGGTGGAGGGTTAGGCATCAGGTAGTGAGGGTTACTGTTGGGGGGGTAGGAGTAGAGGTTACGTATTTTTACTCAGCCCCTGTCGGGAGTCTGCTCATTTCGACCTGAGTGAAAATTCAGGTTGAGATTTTCCATATCGACCTATTGCTTGTGTCGACCTAGACATTGTCTGTCATCCATTTGGATACTAAATGTAAGCAAAATATGGTTGGTGTAATCCGGGCACAATATAATATGAAGGAGGAGCGCCAATATCAAAGAACTTGATCAACCCAAACAAGTTAAATAGAGATTGCGAACAATAAAAAATAAGGATATAAATGGGGCGCTGTCCGTGAAACGAAGGAGCTTTTGGTCTTCCCTGTCTTCTTCTCTGGCTCACATGAAGTCGGGCGTGTTGGAGATAGAAAGGGAAAGAACAAGGAACAAATGTGTGGAAATGTTTCAAGATTTGAAAGGAGCAGGAGCCTTGAAAAAGATTTTGAATCGAAACGCGTTGGTTATCTGGACTTTCTGCACTTTACTGGGACTATCTAAGGACTCTATGGACAATATTTGAAGTATCCGCACTTTTGCAGACCACTGAGCAAAAACAAACACCTTTTGAGTGGACCTATCCGGAAAGGTCCATTCGGATTTGGTTTCTGCTCCGTTTACCAACTTCTGTACCTCTTTTTTTCCTATGGATTCCTATGTGGTGCCCTTTATCATTTTATTATTATTTTAAAGTCATTATAAATAAAAATATTTTCTACAAATCTTGACCCCTGACCTGATTGTGAAGATAAAGATACCTCGATGTGTCTTAGAGCTCTGAATTGTGAGTTTTGGTACGATCCAAAAATAAACCTTTTTATTTTAATTTTTATTTACCAGTGTGTAAATGTGAGTTGAAAAATTATGTTTCCGTCATCCTCTCTCTACCACTGGGTGGATCTGGTGAAGGCTGAAGTACACCATAAAGAAACCTTTATGTGCTTACCACCACACTATTGTTTGTGAGTGTGGTATGTTCCACGGGGATTTCTCCATTTAATTTGTATTTATATTGTACATCTTGAAACATTTTCTTGTTCTTTCCCTTTCTATCTTCAACACGTCAGACTTCATGTGAGCCGGAGAAGAAGACAGGGAAGACCAAAAGCTTCTTAGTTTCACAGACAGTGCTCCATTGATATCCTTAATTTTTATTGTTCGTTTTGGATACTAAATGCATTCAGTAACAACCAAACACATATACATTTATGGTCAGCTGATATAATAATCTTCATGCTGCATTTTGATTCATGATACCGTTGCAATAATGTTACATTTTACTATCGGCCAAATCTATACAAGTGAAATCCTTTTTATTGTAACACTTGGAGTCAATTTAATTTTTATTAGACCGCAAAGTTCTGTTTATTTTATTTTAGTTTGGGAAGAATTTTCAATGATAAATCGCACAGAGTTTTATTAAGAGTTTCTTAAGGCCCCCATGCACTGAGCGATTTGGTCCGATTGTTACCAATTAGGCAGTTAAATCTTACCAAATCGTCTGTCCCTGACATGGCGTTGGGTCCGATGCGCGGACCTGTGTTAGGTGGTCCAACCACCCGACCTTGGACCTTCCTTCTGGCGTTGAGATAGGTGGGAAGCAGGGACGCATGCATCCCTGCCGCCCGGGAAGGTCCGTACACTGTTGTGAGACATTGCAGCAGTGTATGGGCACCTTTAGTCAATTAGCGCCAGTTGGGTGGGATTATTTCTCCTTTTTTGGTTTAATTTCATAGGCAGCTGTATATATATTTGGACCCATAGCTGTATACATTACATATCACATCTTTTCCATTTATCTTTCTTCCTTCAGGTGTTTATCACCAACCCGGATGGGTCTCCAGCGCAGAGTGTCCCCGTGATGGCTGACTCAGGGGCTGTGAAAGGGTCAACTCGGAACGATGGGACAGTCAGGCTTGTTATCAATACAGGCTCAGATATAAGCTCGCTGCCAATAACGGTAATACCTATTGTTATATCTGTGGGTCTTGGTGCAATGCAAATGTCACAATGTCAAATAAAAGGGGCAATATAGATGTAAAGCACTGTACACAGGCCCTGTGTTGTGTGTCTGCGCATGCGGAGGCGCGTTTCTGCACATGTGCAGAGGCAGGGTGTGTGCACCCATGGCAAACTTTCAGTTCGCTGGGTGCACACACCCTACACGGCGTGCGGGGGGGGACACCCAGCATTTCATGGGCATTCCCATGAGAACGCTGGGGGTTCTCATGGTAATGAGGCCGTGATACGGGTGTGGGGGGCCCATTTCCATCCCAGCATGCACGCATGTGTAGGTGACTTGAAAGTCACTTTTATATGCATGCCAGCGGCGTAACTATAGCACCGCAGCCCCCGCCACCGCGGGGGGGGGCGCTGTGCATGTGGGGGCGCCGGGGGCTGCGGTGCTATAGTTACACCCCCCCAATCCCCCGCAGACTTACCTATAGCGCTGGTCCCGGCGGCTCCGTTCTTCTGCTGAGGACCACCACAAAATGGCCGCCCCCATATAGCACACAGTTCTCTGAAACTGTCTGCTGTATGGGGCCGGCCATTTTGTGGTGGTCCTCAGCAGAAGAAGAACGGAGCCGCCGGGACCAGCGCTATAGGTAAGGCTGCAGGGGATTGGGGGGGTTTGCATGGGGGATTGGGGGGGTTTGCATGGGCGGCGGGGGATTGGGCATGCTTGGCGGGGCGGCGGCGGGGGGGGGGGCGCCCCCCCCCTAACGTAGGGGGGGGCGCCCAAAACTTAGTTACGCCACTGATGCATGCGCCTTCCACATCTTTCGATGGTTGGCGACCATTGAAAGATGTGGGTGTTCCCTGCCGCATGCACATGGATGTTTATGCTAAACATCCATTCGCAGCCTGTGCTGGAGAACCCGCGCTGCGAGGGAGGGGCAGGCGGCCGGGCATTCGCAAGTCTGGGTTTGGTGGAATCGCAAGCCTGTGAATTTGAATCAACGAGAGTAACCCCCACACTATGAGATAAAGGCAGACAATAACGATATCTTATAGTGCCTGTCATTCAGTGTGTAGGAACGATAAAGTTTGAATTGTCATTTGAAATCGTTGGGCCAGATGTATCAAGCTTCAAAAAGGGATAAAATGGAGAGTGATAAACAACCAGTCAGTCAGCTCCTAACTGTCATTTTTTTTACAAGATCAAATGTAAGTTGGGCAGCTAGCAAAATTGAAACACCCCTCTTTTTTTTTTGTTTAGAGTCGCTGGCACGAAAAGTAAAGGGATAATGTCTCAATTTCAATTCTGGATGAACTGATTTCTTAAAGTGGGTCTCCTGCAGAAATACTATGTCACTTTTAGATTTTTTAAGCGAAAGAAAAAGTTTTGTCGTTTAATCAGGGTATTTAGACCCTTAACATTTAACGAGAAAAGTGTAAGGGCCGTGGCTTTCTCAATTTAACAGTGCTTTCTGTGATCCCCCGGAGTCCACAACTGAACAGTAGTACAGAATGTAGATAACAAATGTAAAGACAATAAATTATCTCAATATAAAACAATCGACCAATGAAAAAGAGAAAAAGAAAAAAATTGGGAGAGGAGTTTTTGGGTAATGTGGGAAGGAATGGGAAGTTGGAGACCAGAAGAGAGCATATCTGGCCTAACATCTTGGTCAGGGAGGTACAAAGGAATGTCACTTGGTGACAGAGACCGAACCTGGGTGTAACACCCAATTGGAGGGGCATGGCCAAGGCCATCAATTAACATAAGGTCAAATGGTTTTTAAGAAATATATATAACTTGAGTCCTCTGAACTTTTTAGACATCAATGAAAACTAGTAAGGGACTGTGTCCCAAACCCTACTACTGTATGAAAAGCAGTAATATTATATATAAAAAGGTAACTTAAACAATCTCAAACTGATAACATGATTATGAAAATATGGTACTTATGTATTATCTGGGCTCCCATGTTAAATGCACCCCATTTTTTCATACCCCTACTATCCAACTATGCATGGAGTTGATTCTATATAGTGTGGCGAGCGCAGCGAGCCACCGTGCCTGAAGTGTGGCGAGCGAAGCGAGCCCCGCGAGGGGACGCGGTCTCATAAGAAAAACAGGAGCCCAGATATTACATAAGTACCGAAAATATATAGTAAATATATAAACATTGCTGAGATGGATTAATGACATCATGAAAGAATATTATCAAGAAAATGCAATACTCCACCAGTCCCTTCATGAAATCCATCGTGTGGGTGAAAAGAATAATTATATAAGGATAGAGTCTAGGGACCTCAAGTCGGTGTGTGGACCAACGAAGCCTTCCTGGAATTGGGTACTTTTGTCCAGTTACGGTTCAGGGGGTGTCTTGGAGTAGCTGAAGGTTCTGAAGGCGGGACTTTACATGGTTGAGAGGGAGGAGTAAACACAGGTGGTGGTAAAGGGCAATCCAAGTTGATCAGGAGTTGGCGGGCTGCTCCCAATGATTTAGCTGAGTGCAGTCAGTTCTAATGCCATCCCAGCATACAGAAGGGAAATCCCCATCTATACTGAATTCCTTTGTCTCGAAGAATCAACGTTATCGGCTGGAAATCCTTCCTCTTAAGGAGGGTAGCAGGTGCCAAGTCTTGATAAATCTGTAGTGAGTGGCCTTGGAATTGTAAATGTGACATTTTCATGGACCCTCTCAGGATGTCTTCTTTGGCTGTGTAATAGTGGCAGTGTAGAATAACATCTCTGTGCTGGGTTATATCCTGTGAATGGAGAGAAGGGCCCTATGGGCTCTATCTAATAAGAGGTGATCTTCTGAGAAATATGTGTAATCATTCAAGGAGATAAGCTCAACCTCCTAGGGGATGCCTCTGAAGTGAAGGTTGTTACGTTTCGCTCTGTTATCCTGATCTTCCTGGTGGTCCATGATGCCCTGAAACTCCTGTTACAGCTTAAAGATCATCCCCAGGTTTATGTTGAACAGTGATTATCTCATCAACTTTTGATTCCAGGTGGTCGGTTCTAGATCCCAAGTCATTTAGATCTGCTTTGAGACAGTTAATTGCTGTACAAACTTGTGATTGCACAGCCTGGATTCCTTTGTTTCTTGAATTTCACAAAAAAGTGTAGGTCTTTCCGAGCCAGAGGGGAATGGTCAGAGTCAGAGTCCTCTGAGTCCGAAACATCTGGATGTGACTGTGTAGAACCAGCTGAGGGTTTGTCTGATGGGAAAGCATATTTTTTAAGGCTTTGGGTCATGTCTGTCCCCGGTTGCTTCTAGTTACTTAGACATTGGTGTGAAGAAAGGAGCAGGGTGGCATAGAATCTGTTTTTGAAGTATGTAGAAAGAGCACCATAGTAGGGAAACAGAGTTTAAACTATGATGTCATAGGGCATACATAGTTGCTTAAGACCCAGGGTATTTCCTTTATCATTTCACATTGCTTGTAGGTTCAGGGTGTCTGATCTTTATATGGCAAGAGGTGTGTTATTTTAAATTGCCAGAACTGACCATCCAGTTCCCAGGGATGTCAGGAGGTGGTCTAGGAACTGGGTGTTGAAGACAGTGTCGCCAAGATGATCAATGTCTGGGAACTGCTCTGTCAGGAGTTTTTAATTAGAATAGCTCCTTATGATGTGCATAGCGCTCCAAGCTCAGCAGCTGAGGTTGGCCACTGCCAGTTGGAGAAGTCACCGGTTAGAAGGGGCGGCCGGGAGCAGTATCTTGTCAGCGTGCGGGGTAACGTAACTGCACAGCAGGTCAAGTGGTGAGTCAGGGCCACGGACCCACGGGAAACACAAGAGCTGACTATCTGGAACACAACCTTCTCCCCTGATCTTCAGGCAGCCCAGCCAAATTATTGGAGGCTTGAGAGGGTGAGGGAAACGGGGAGACAGGTAGGGACTTTGAGGATATGTGGCCAGCTCACTTTCTTCCAGAGCCAGCCTTTTTACAATAAATGTGAGAGAATAACAAGTGCAGCCTGTCTCTGCCACACGCAAGATGGCCGCCACTTCAGGGACAGACTGCAGGGATAAAGGGAAAGTTTTGGTAGAGATACAGGGCCACTCACCCCTCATTTTTCAGCCTGGTGGTCTCCTAGAGGAAGCCCAGTAGGGAAGCCAGGTCGCAGGAGTCTTTGTGGGCGAATCAATGGTAAATGCCCGCTATGGAGCTCATAATGTGGCTGGTAGCATAAATTTAGGCCCCGGCTTCTGGGCCGTGGGTAGGCTGAAATCCGTGGGTGGCTGTAAACAGTCACCCAGACTCCGCAGCCTCCCGATGACCATAGCCAGCTTTTCCAGGACCTTAGTGGGGTCCCCTGGAGTGAGGGCTAACCCTGGAGTGTGCCAAAAAATGGGCGTTGGGAGCTGATATAGCAGGAACCCAGGCTGTCTGCATCCACATCCAATGGCTGCCAGGTCACACCCCCCTACCTGTCATTTTTTTTAAATCCAGCCTGTAAGATGACAGGCTGGCTGTTTATCACTCTCCATTTTATCACTTTCTGAAGCTTGATACATCTAGCCATCAGTGTGTATGCACCATATCGTTCATTGCACAAGGTAGTAGTACCAGTGCTGTCACTAACAGAAGCGATACAAGGTGTGTCATTCAACATGTGACTGGGAAAAGGGGTGTGGCTGCACAAGGGGGGGAATGAATGAGCCTATAGAATTGTTAGAGCAATTGTCACAAGAAGCGAGGCTGGAGGTTCACATCGAATGATTTTTATTCTGTGAAGGCGCATGCATGACGATGTGTAAACGTTTAATTAATTAATTAATGTATTGGGAGTTGGACACAAACAGCTTCTATAAAGTCAGACATAATCAGAGCTGGTTTGTTTGGGGGAGTTAAAATCGGAATTTTGTTCAAAATCAATTCCAAGAACACAATTACAGCACTTTGTAACAAATGAGCATTTCAACCCAAAAAAAATGTTAACCTTAAAAGGTGATAGATGTACTATTCATGTCATTTCTGCACCCCCCCCCCCATTAAATGCATCTTTATTCACATTGAATGAGACGCATAAACAGCTTCTGCTGATTAAAATGATATACCTATATTCTGTATGTACATAGTTGCAGCTGTATCTGCATACAGATGGATCATCTGTAGTCTTTGCAGGGGCTGGCAGTGGATTTGCCAGCAGCCAGCCCCCGGAAGGGGATGCGCGTGCACGAGACGCACACGCATCCTCCTCATCGCTGGTTCCCAAGCCTTCCCCCGCCTCCCCCTAACCCTGCCCATCTCCCTGGAGAGCTAAAGTACCGACCATTCAGCTCCTAACTGCCATGTTACAGGCTATATTTGAATAATGACAGGAGCTGATGGTTGGTCATTTAATTCTCTCCACTTTATCACTTTCTACGGCTTAGTACATCATCCCCATAGTATGTGTTAACATGTAGGAACAATCAGTATAGGTGTGCCCAGTGGTGTTGAGAGGGTGATGGGGGGGGGGGGGGTACTTTTTAACTGGACCCATATCTGCTGGAGGGGGGGCGGGTCCTGCTCCCCCCTTCCCCATTGCAGGGAGCTCGGCAGGCCGCCACACCACAGCATAAGCCTGTCTCCCCAGCTCAGCACACTCTGTTGTTCAGTGCCGTGTGCTGAGTTGGGGAGAGAGACAGATGCAGCGGCAGCCTGCCCTCTCTCTCTTGTTTATTTTTTCCCCAGGAGCATCTCTCCCGGGGGCCCTGCCTGGTGGCCATGTCCCCTCTAATTTTACCGGGACCTGGCTGACCTGTTGTGCCCGTGGATGTGCCTTCATACACCCGAGGGTATATTTACTACATTTAGATTTTTATCAATTTCAAATTGCTGAAAATTGATTTAAACTGAGTTTGGGTGTGCATATATTCGCTAAACATATCTTACTGGACACTATAATGCTTAACCCTTTCAGTGCCAACATCTCTGTGAGAGATGTGCAAAATTTCCACTAAAAATGCCAGCGTCGCTCACATTTGTTATATCAAATCAAATAAAAAAAATGTTGTGTAAAAAGCGACCATCGAATGATTTGATCCACTGCACCCAAGGCTGCGGATGGATGTTTATGCAACATCACTTGGCACTCAAAGGGTTAAAGACAGGAAGAGATTTGTACCTATAAGAGGGGGGAATCAGAATGCAACGAGAGCTCAATTAGATATATACCATAGCGTTACCATTGTAAATACTGCCCTATGCAGCACTAAGAGTGGTACTCAGGAGCCTCTCAGATTCAATAGTCAAAATGTCGTCATTGACTTAATGTTGACATCTTTATAAAATCGCCATTGTGAATGTCAACATACACAATGTCGACAGCTTATGCTAGTATTAGAGATACAGTAAGGCTGCAACATAACTCCCAACTGTCCCAATTACAGCAGAACAGTCCCATTTCTTGTACACTGTCCCGCTGTCCCACCCACAGGCCTCAGTGTCCAGCGGGCATGGGCAGATTGGTGGGTGAGCCTATGATCACTGGACTGCATTCAAGGCCACGCCCACTGAGGCCCCACCCCTTTTTGGACATGGCTGGATAGGTCCAGCTACCATCACTTGCAAAGTTGGGAGGTATGCTGCAGTGAGTTTTTTTTTTTTTTTTTTTTAAAGTATTTTTATTCAATTTTTTGCATTATTTTAACATACAATGCACATTTGTAATAGACATTTGTATACAAGATGAAACTTATGTCATAAACAGCTTACAATGATCACAATAAATAAATCAGTCTCAATTTTACAAAGATATGGCAGTCTCCACATAGGTAAGAAGATCCAGTGGGAAGCAATAGGGGGTGGGGGGGAAACAGGGTTATAAGTACCTGTTACTGTGATGTGGGATAGAACTTAGTTTCGCCAGCCAGCTGGCTTCCTGTTTTCCCCTCCTGCATAGTATTTGTATGACTTTACCTCCAATCGGAGGCTAAATCTCAAATTATGCTTAAGTGGTTTTCCAATTCGAGACTGTTAATCAATCAATAGTGCAAAACAAAGAGAAAATTTAACACTGTAACCGGGTGGGGGGGGGGGAGGGAGAGGAGGGGGTATATGTGGGGGGGGGGGGGGGGGGAGTAGAAAGGCTGTAGTAAGTAATGCTGTGATTGTCATTGTTCTGTTACGTTCTCCTGGAATTCCAGGCATAGAGCTCCTGATGCAGTAACAACCTACGTAGGTGGACAGAGAAACACGGGGCACCTCGGGCGAAGGGGAATTCTCGGGGTGTAGATGTATCATATCTTATCCCTTGCGTGTCAAGGGGGAGAGGGAGGGGGGGGGGGGGGGAGGACAAGAAGGTTCTCTGATTATTGTCAGCTACTTCTAAAGTGTGGAAAGTGCTGTTAGTCAACGTGTGGTAGTATATCAAGGGATTCTAGTATTTTCCTTTGGGTGTCTATGGGTTTGGTTTTGATATAGGGTTCCCATTTTTTCAGGAAGGATTTGTTTAGTGTTTGGTTAGCGTGAATGTTGTTGTATCTGTCGCAAGTCATGTAGGTATTTAGTAGTTCCTCTACGTCTGACAAGTTGGGTTTATGGCTGGTGATCCAAGACTTTAGTATGGCCTTTTTTGCCGTTGTGAGTAGTATAGTTAAAAATGGAATGAGGCCCCTTTGGTCACTCCTCAACAGCCATGGGTCAAAATTTAAGAAGAGTATCGGTATGGGGTGGAGTGGAACTTTCAAGGAAAGTTTCGTTTCCATATAGTATAGAATTTTAAACCAGAGTTTTTTAATGTGGCTGCAGGCCCAAAAGTTGTGGAAAAAGGATGCCGAGTGATATCCACACTTGAGGCATCGTCCCGATTCCTCGGGGTCAAAATAACTTCTCTGTCTCTGGGACATAAAGGCTCTATGTATTATTTTATAATGAGTTTCTTGCAGGGCTGAGGATTGTAAAATTTTCATCGATGTTTCGTAATGTTTGTATATATCTATCGTTTGGAGAGATGGGATATCATGTCGCCACGAGTCTCTTGTCTTATCTTGTAGGGTGGAGATAGTGCTTTCTTGTAACTCAATATATATTAGTTTAGCTCGGAAGGTATCATTTTGTATTTTGTTTGCCCAAGTGTGGAGGGTTGATTGGGGGGACTGTAAGATGTCTTGGGTAGGGAGGGATTGCACAAAGTGCTGAATTTGAATTATAGGAAAAAGAGCATTGCTGGGTAGTCCAAATTTTTCTTTAAGGGAGGTAAAAGATAGTGTCTTTCCTCCTGGATCAAACACCTGGGAAATTAATTTTAATCCCTTGTTTTCAAGTCTCTTGAAGATCGGGTTTTTAATGCCAGGGGGGAAGAGGGGATTACCACAAATGGGCATCCATTCTGTGATTAATGGGTTCAGGCCTATTTTGGTGCAAACATGGTGCCATGCATTGTATGTGTCTTGGAAAAGGGGGTTATTGTATATTTGAGGTGGGATACTTTTCTTCGGGAGGTGTATGAGGGCTTTGGGCGAGTAAGGGTGGAAAGTAGCACTGTCCAATTCATACAGGGAAAAAAGATCTGCCTCTTGCAGCCATCCCATTGCCACTCTGGCTAGTAGGGAGCAAGAGTAGGATGCGATGTCCGGGAGTCCCATACCTCCATTCTGTTTTGAGAGGTTTAGTTTTGCTAGGGAGATCTTGGGTTTTTTTCCGTTCCATATGAATTTAGAACAGGCCTGTGTTAAGGTCTTGACATCAATGGGGGGGATTTTTATTGGGAGCATTTGCATTGGATACATTATCCTCGGGAATATTACTGATTTAACAACTTCTATTCTTCCCATTAGGGAAAGGGGTAACGAAGTCCAGTCTTGTAATGTTTTAATCGATTTTACTAAAATGGGGGGGTAGTTTTTCTTGTACAAGTCTGCCAGTTTGCTTGTGATTTGAATGCCCAAATATTTAATGTGGGAGGTTTGTATTTTAATCGAATTTAGTTTGTCAGTGGAGGGGAAAGATGGTGGTGTGCCTTTTAAAATCAGAAGTTCTGATTTGTCTACATTTACTCTGTATCCTGAGAAGGTGCCAAATTTATGTAGTGTGTCAAATATCAGTGGAATGGCATATTGTGGGTGGGACAGAAACAGTAGCATATCATCCGCAAAAAGGGATACCCGGAGATCCACATTGCGGACCTGGATTCCCTGATATTCTGGGGAAGTTCTTAAATGAATGGCCAGTGGCTCTAGGGCCAGGGCAAACAGCAGTGGTGAGAGGGGGCACCCCTGTCTTGTACCTCTCTGGATGGGAAAGGGATCTGACAATAGGCCATTACAAATGATACTGGAGGAGGCACCTTCGTACATTGCTGACAAGAATTTGAGGAAGGTATCTGGGAAGGCAAAGGATTTCAACGTGTGGTGTAGATGTTCCCAGTGCACCATGTCGAAGGCCTTCTCTGCGTCTAAAGAAAGAATGGCTTTCGGGTCCTCCGACACAGCACACTGGGAAGCATGGATGGCCGCAAGGACTCGCCTAATATTAATAGTGGAACTCCTGCCCATGACAAACCCTGTTTGGTCTTTATGGACCAACCTGGGTAACATTTGTTTAAGGCGTTCTGCCATGATTTTCATTAAGAGTTTGTAGTCAATATTTAATAGTGATATCGGTCTATAAGAGCTGGGTGAGGCTAGATCTCTTCCTGGTTTGGGAATTATTCTGAGTGTTGCCGAATTAAAATGGTCGGGTATCATGTGGGAAGAAAGAATAATATTAAATGCTTTGGTAAGGGGCGGGACTATCTTAGGAGATAAAAGCTTGTAGTAGTCAGGTGTAAGTCCGTCTGGGCCAGGGGCCTTGCCGGGTTTAAGTCCCGAAATGGCCCTGGTCACTTCTAATTCTGTTATGTCCCTAGTCAGGAGCTCCGCTTCGTTGTCGGTCACTTGGGGTAGTACTATGGTTTCCCAGAATTTGTTAGCATTAGATTGGTCAGAGGTTGGTTTGGAATATAGATTTGTATAAAATTCACATAGCAGCTGGGCTGTTTGGGCATTGGATGTCGTCAGGGTGTTGTCTGGTTTGCGTAGTGGTCGTATTGTCGCAGGGGGTCTTTGTCCCTGTAGCAATGAGGATAATAATTTGCTCGATTTGTTTCCAAATCTGTGAAACCTTGCTTTTTTGGCAAAGGAATAAATGGATTCTGATCTTTCTATAGTGGACTCATATGTGCGTTTAGCTGCTAGGTAGTTACTCTTAGTAGTGGAGGAGGGGGAAGCCCTGTAGCTCCGGAAGGCGTCCCCAAGTGTTAGCTGAGCTTGTAATTGCTCCAGTTTCACTTTCTTTTTTAGGTGCGCCATTTGGGAGATCAGTTCTCCTCTTAGTGTGGCTTTAGACGCCTGCCAGAACAGCAGGGGGTCCACTCCCCCGGCTTCATGATTGTCTCTAGCGTAATGGTCCCAAGCTTTCCCAACCGCTGTTCTTAGGTGTGCTGAGGATGCCAGAGCTGGGGGGCATCTCCAGGAGGGGGTAGTATCGTGTCTCTTGGAGAGGTGTAATCTAATATGTACCACTGCATGATCTGATAAAACAATTGGGGCCATTTCAGCTAATTCAACTTTGGGGAGGAGGAAATGTGAAAGTAAAATATAATCTATGCGGGACATTCTATTTGTGGCTGCGGAGAGACAGGAAAAGTTTTGTTCTGTCGGGTGCATCACTCTCCAGGAATCTAACATAAGCAATTGTTCACAAAACTAGGGGATGCCAAATTTAGGGAGTCTGCGTGGAGATGCGTGATGTTGCTGTCTATCTAGATGATTGGATGAGACTAAGTTCAGGTCTCCACAGAGTATCAGTGGGAGTTGTAAGAAGGGGGTCATGATAGTGATCAATTGTCTGAAGAAGGGGTTGGAATATTGGTTTGGGGCATACACATTTATACACACAAATTCTTGCTGATCACATTTCAATTGAGAAAGAACATAGCGGCCCTGAGGGTCCGAAACAGATCTTATTACCTCGATATCTAAATTACTTTTGGCTAAAATAACAACTCCTCTTGCCTTCGATGTATATGAGGAAGACGCTAGGACCTTCCATTTCATCTGATTTAATTTGACTACTTCTTGCGGGAGCAAGTGCGACTCCTGAATACACACCAAGTCAAGGCGGAGCTTGTTCAAGTGAACCAAAATCCTTTTTCGTTTAATTGGGGAATTAATCCCACCTACGTTCCAGCTTCCTATGTTAAGCGCCATGGAAGTTGGAGAACAGGTAAATAAGCATTATTACAATAACAAGTAAGTTAGTGGCTGGGTATATGAGACAGCCGGTCTGGTCTCCCTTTCTAGGGTGGGGATGGGGGGGGAGGGTAGGTGTCAATGGGGAGGGGGGAAGGAAACAACGGGGCATTGTAACCTGTGTGCCTTAAGGGCTTACTTCCTTTATAATTGTGGCGAGAAGAGAATACCTCACCTAACAGCTCGTTGCGTAGACCCCTACGCCCCTCGGCTCACACACATAACTAAGTAAGTAAACATTTAGCCTAAAAGTAAAGAGACAGTTGCTGGATATCAAACCAGTAGTTGAGCAATCTATGGCGCGGCTCCGCCGGATTGACAAGTTCTTAGCCGACAGTGTAAGAACGCATAAGTGTCGGCCATTAGTCCCGGATCATTAGCGTTTCAAAGTGTAAAGCCAAGTAAAGAGGGATTCCTTAACTCTGGGATCAGTTCACTCGCATTCAGACATATGGGAATGTTGGCGGTTCTGCCCTTGCTCCTCCCTCAGAAAGCATTCAGCGTCTTGTGCCGACATGAAGTCTCTGAATGAAGAGCCGTCATAAATCCTGAGTCTGGCTGGGTACATTAAGGCGAACTTCCTCTCTAGCTTAATGAGCTTGGAGCAAATGGGTGAGAACTCCTTTCTCTGTTTCATCAGCTCTGCGGTGTAATCTTGGAATATTAAGATTCTGTGACCCTCCCAAGAGAGGTCTCTATGCCTGCGGGACATTGTCCAGATGAGTTCTTTATGAAGATAATTAAGCGTTTTAAATATAACTGCTCTGGGTCGCGCGCCCTCCTGGGGTCTCAGTGGCCCCAGCCTGTGGGCCCTCTCCACCACCATGTCAGAGCAGCGGTCCTGTATACCAAGAAGGTCTGGCAGCTTAATCTTTATGAACTGGAACAGATCTGCTCCCTTTAATGACTCTGGCAGTCCTATGATGCGAAGGTTTTGCCTTCTGGACCGGTTTTCCAAATCTTGCACCTTGTTATAGAGGTACATTAAGTCTGAGGAGTGCTGTTTCATTAAAGGTTTCATTTCAGCTACATCCTGAAAGCATTCCCCAACTCTATGCTCCGTTTCTGCTACCCGCTGCTGTAACTGCGCTAGCTGCTTGTTAATTTTGTCAGTTTGGTCTTGTAGCAGGGGCGCCATCGCTGCCCTTATTGCGCCCACCATATCCCCATATGTTACTGCATCGTCAGGGTGCGGTGTTACCTTGCGGTCTGGAGCGGGGGAGACAGGCTGCAGGGTCTCAGTGATGCTTTCTGATGCTGGGGGAGAAGGAGGCTTGGTGCGGGGAGGCAGCGGGGATGTTTTCTGTGCAGGCGCACGTGTAGATTCTGCTGCGGTCGCCATCTTGGGGTTGGCGGGAGCTGGCGTTTTCACTTTGCTGGGACGTAGCCTGGAGCCGGGCATTTCGTCCAGAAAAAGTTCCATGCGGGTCTGCGTCCTATCGGAGGCAGTGGGAGCAGATGCTGTGGCTTTTGGAGGCTTTTTCAAGCCGTGGAAGGGTTGGTGTGAGCCGGTGGGCAGCGGAGCTCCCTCACATGCGACCGCTCATGCCGCTGCCGGAACCGGAAGTCTGCTGCAGTGAGTTACGGTAAGGTCTTCGGTACTCTTTACCTATCACGGCGCCCATCGCGGGCATCGCGGGTACATTTATGTCTGGCCGCGACGCGACCGACGCGATGCCCGCGATTTCCCATTGAAAACCATGTTAAACATGGAAATCGCGTCGGTCGCGTCGCGGCCGGCCATAAATGTGCACACGATGACCGCGACGCGATGCCCACGATTTGCCATAGTCAATGTTAAAAGGCCCGATGGACACGATTTTCATGATAAATGGCTGAATGGACCCGATTTTACCATAGCAAACAATGTTAAATGGGCCTTAGAGCCCAAATACTTACCCTGAACTCTGAAATGGCCCCCCCAATTGTTTACGCCACCCCACGATCAACGTCAACCCGAAGCGTGGCGAGCGCAGCGAGCCCGCGAGGGGCGGCGGTACGCGTCCTCCGACCTTTTCATACCCCCACTATCCACGTCGGCGTGGAGTTGAGAGTAGAATAGTGTGGCGAGCGCAGCGAGCCCCGCGAGGGGACGCGGATACCTTCACAGGTAAACGCGTCCCCTCGCGGGCTTCACAGGTGTCTGCGTCGCCACGGACACCTGTGAAGCCCGCGAGGGGACGCGTATAACTGTGAAGGTATCCGCGTCCCCTCGCGGGGCTCGCTGCGCTCGCCACGCTTCGGGCTCGGTGGCTCGCTGCGCTCGCCACACTATTCTATTCTCAACTCCACGCCGACGTGGATAGTGGGGGTATGAAAAGGTCGGAGGACGCGTACCGCCGCCCCTCGCGGGCTCGCTGCGCTCGCCACGCTTCGGGTTGACGTTGATCGTGGGGTGGCGTAAACAATTGGGGTGGCCATTTCAGAGTTCAGGGTAAGTATTTGGGTTCTAAGGCCCATTTAACATTGTTTCCTATGCTAAAATCGGGTCCATTCAGCCATTTAACATGAAAATCGTGTCCATCGGGCCTTTTAACATTCATTCCTATGGCAAATCGTGGGCATCGCGTCGCGGCCATCGTGTGCACATTTATGGCCGGCCGCGACGCGACCGACACGATGTCCATGTTTAACATGGTTTTCAATGGGAAATCGTGGACATCGCGTCGGTCGCGTCGCGTCCGGGCATCTTTAGCCCGCATACGACGCGACCGACGCGATTTTTTACCTCACGATGCCCACGATCAAGATCGTGGGCGCCGTGCTAGGTAAAGAGTACCAGGTCTTCTATAGCACACCCTGGTACAACACAATGTTAACAGAATTTATTTCTCTACCTCACGTCTGGCTTTTTTTTTCTTCTAGGTAACAACAACAGATCCCAACTTAACTGATGACCAGCAAGCCTCTGCCACCATGACCGCCACAGCGTACAAGTCTAGTAGTGGCAATTACCTGCATATCAGTACCTTTGGAGGTGTGCTCAAGCCAAGAGACAATGCTGAGATCAACTTTAGCATCCGTAACAGGGACAGCGATGTTCAAAACCAGATCAGCCATTTCAGCTATGTGGTAAGGTCCCAGATCAGCCATGTCAGCTGTGTGGTAATGTCCCAGATCAGCCATGTCAGCTACGTGGTAATGTCCCAAATCAGCCATGTTAGCTATGTGGTATTGTCCCAGATCAGCCATGTCATCTATGTGGTAATGTCCCAGATCAGCCATGTCAGCTGTGTGGTAATGTCCCAGATCAGCCATGTAAGCTACATGGTAATGTCCCAGATCAGCCACGTCAGCTATTTGGCAGGTCCGGATTTATCACTAGGCCCGTGAGGCATGGGCCTAGGGGCGGCACCTGTCAAGGGCGGCAGCCGCCGGGCACCTGCTGCCACTCAGTTTGTCAGTCTGACTGACACTGACTTTTACAGAGCGGCCGCTCCTCAGTGCAGGGAGGAGCTCTCTAGCCTCTCTGCATCCCCTCAGCGTTGCTGTCGGCTGCTGCCGTACCTGTCCCTCTTTTGGGCAGCAGTGCTGACAGCCTGTAAGTCCGGAGCCTGTCCACACAAAGTTACCTACTAGTGTTACTTTCTGTTCCGTGCAAGCAGCAAGGAACTATTCTCCCTGCAGTACCAAAATTGTGCCTAGGGGCGGCCTGACCACCAAATTCGCCCCTGCTATTTGGTAATGTCCCAGATCAGCCATGTCAGCTATGTGGTAATGTCCCAGATCAGCCACGTCCGCTGTTTGGTAATGTCCCAGATCAGCCACGTCCGCTATTTGGTAATGTCCCAGATCAATGGCAAATTACAAAGGAATAGTACTGGGTGCGCACAAATATTGAAGTGCAGCTTAAGACTGGGTACACATAAGTGACATCCAAACCACTTCAAAATTGCATAGAATAAGAAAAGTAGGTACACAGTCAGTAAAGCGCTCCCCAATAACACCATGTGAAAAACACACACAATAAAAGAATACTGTCCCTTTAAGGAGTTTCTCAGCTTTCAAGTCGACTTGAAAGCTGAGAAACTCCTTAAAGGGACAGTATTCTTTTATTGTGTGTGTTTTTCACATGGTGTTATTGGGGAGCGCTTTTCTGATTGTGTACCTACTTTTCTTATTCTATGCAATGTCCCAGATCAGCCATGTCAGCTATGTGGTAATGTCCCAGATCAGCCATGTCAGCTATGTGGTAATTTCCAAGATCAGCCATGGCAGCTGTGTGGTAATGTCCCAGATCAGCCACGGCACCTATGTGGTAATGTCCCAGATCAGCCATGTCAGCTACGTGGTAATGTCCAAGATCAGCCATGTTAGCTATGTGGTAATATCCCAGATCAGCCATGGCAGCTGTGTGGTAATGTCCCAGATCAGCCACGGCACCTATGTGGTAATGTCCCAGATCAGTCATGTCAGCTATGTGGTAATGTCCCACATCAACCATGTCAGCTGTGTGGTAATGTCCCAGATCAGCCACGGCAGCTATGTGATAATGTCCCAGATCAGCCATGTCAGCTATGTGGTAATGTCCCAGATCAGCCATGGCAGCTACGTGGTAATGTCCCAGATCAGCCATGGCAGCTATGTGGTAATGTCCCAGATCAGCCATGGCAGCTGCATGGTAATGTCCCAGATCAGCCATGGCCGCTATGTGGTAATGTCCCAGATCAGCCATGGCCGCTATGTGGTAATGTCCCAGATCAGCCATGGCAGCTACGTGGTAATGTCCCAGATCAGCCATGGCAGCTATGTGGTAATATCCCAGATCAGCCATGGCAGCTGTGTGGTAATGTCCCAGATCAGCCATTGCAGCTATGCGGTAATGTATCCGATCAGCCATGTCTGCAAGGCATGATTTAGCATTTTTGCATTTTTTGGCATTAATCTATAGTTGCCATGTTCTTGACCATTCCTCTAATCTACCTAGATTATAAATAATTAGTTTTACCCCTCTTGGTGTGTCTACCCTGTTGCATACCTTTTTGTCATCTGCAAAAATTCCATTTGCAATATCACCAATAAAGATATTAAAAAGCACTGGTCCAAGTACAGATCCCTGGGGTACTCCACTTGTAACCTTTTCCTCCTTTGACTGTACTCCATTTACTACAACACTCTGTTTTCTGTCCTGCAACCAAGATATTATCCATTCAACCATCTTGGAATCCAATCCCAAACTGTCACATTTATTTAACAGTTTGGGATGTGGGACAGTGTCAAAAGCCTTACTAAAGTCTAGATAAGCTATATCTACATCCCCACCTTGATCTATTACTTTATTCACCCAATTCAAAAAGTCAATAAGATTTGTTTGACATGATCTTCCCTCAGTAAACCTATGCTTTTAGGATCCTGTAAATTGCTGTTTCTGAGATATTCTACAACTCTTTGTTTTAAGATTGTTTCCATCAATTTCCCTACTACTGATGTAAGGCTCACTGGTCGATAGTGGCTTACCTCTTCCTTGCTTCCACTTTTGTGCAGTGGCACTACATTCAATGTTTTCCAGTTCTCTGGGATTACTCCAGTAGCTAGTGACTGGTTGAATAATTCTGTTAATGGTTTTACCAGCTCCCCTTAAGCTCTTTTAGTATCCTTGGATGTATCCCATCTGGCCCCAATGATTTATCCCCTTACTGTTTTGAGAGTTCTGTTTGGACTTTTTCCTCTGTAAATTTACTTGTTTTCTCCCTCATTTTTCTGACTATACTTGCAATTTAACTGTTGCCCCTTCCCCTCTCTTTCAGCAGTGAAACTGTAATTTTTCAAACCCAGCCTGTAAAATGAGACATACTGTGTATCACTTTCCATTTTATCACTTTTTGACACATCTGGCCCATTATCTACTGTAAAAAACACTGTACCTGTACAGCTGAACATTGCATGATTTACAGCAGTGCATCATGCTGGCTTAAACCAGCCCCTCGTGTCTATTTTGGAGATTATAATTTGTGTTGAACATTTTTGTGATATACTTCTGAGGAGATTATTTTTTTCTTATTTTCTATACAGATACTCAATAAAGGGAGAATTTTGAAAGTGGGCAGACAGGAGAGGTCACGGGGCCAAAACCTGGTGACCATGAATCTGCCAATAACAGAGGAATTCATCCCTTCCTTCCGCATTCTGGCTTACTATACGGTGCCAAGTAGTTCAGGTCGCGAGATGGTGGCTGACTCCACCTGGGTAGATGTGGAAGATACCTGCATGGGGACGGTAAGAGCCATCAATATAACAGATCTATTTAAATTATCTATGAATTCTATGGAATTATCTACAGGGAACATATACGGGTGGCTGCAAGTCATGATGCCGGCAACAGTAGACCAATAGCGGCATCCCAAAGGTCATAATCAAGACAAGGAGCCTAGAAACCCAAAGAATGCTGAAAAGACATTGGTGTGTCTTGAAGCCTTTCTGGGCAGTCAGCTACTTCCTTGTCCTGAAAGGTCCCACCTCCGTACAAAGGGTCATTTTCTGGCAGTGTCCCAGAAAACATAGGCATTCCCCGGCCATTGGCAGGGCCAGTGGCCTCCTTCTCCCCATGGCCATCGCAGAGCTGAGTACGTCATTGCTAACTCAGCGCTGCGACGGTGCATGGCTGTAATAGCAATTGCAAATCCGTGAGATAACAGATAAAAGTATTTGTATACTGAGCTACAGCTCTGCTGCAGTTTCTTAAAGAATGGAGATCAGAAGTTGTTTTGAGGAAATACAATAATTATTATAATAAAACTTTTAGAGAGGTTATCATACATATCTTGTAACATGCAAGGCAGAAGCTTATTGGCTACTATCTCTCACAATTTTATATCTTGTCGAACTATCTAAAACAAAAAAAAAAACCTCAAGGGACTATTAACCCCTTCCGTGGCAATCCCAAGAATTTTCCGGGCTGTGCCTCAGTGCCCAGTCTGGCAAGCTTCGGCGCTGCCCGGCTCCCTCCCCTCTGCTGCGCCTCCTCCTCCCCCTCCCCTCTGGGTTTTCTATTGAAGTCTCCGGCGCCGGCTTATGACAAGCCGGCTGCTGGGAGCAGGGACAGGGTGATTAGCTCCCAGATGTGCAATCCACAAGTCTTTGGGACATGAGCACATTTGCAACCCAAAGCCACTGGTGGGGCACCACCTTCTGGTATGAACTTATGCCACTGGCAACATAGTTTGGAAGAGTGGAGACTCCTCTTTCAACATAGGTGCACAAATGAAAGCTAATGTCTTGTGATCAGTGTGACCCCTAAACAATACAAAAAATTATGGGGACCAAGGTTTTGGCAAGATATTGTATATCCTTCCATACATAAAAAAAGAGGACCCACTTTAAGACTAGAAATAGTCAGGTTATGACCTTAATAAATGTATATACCATATAATACGTCCAATGAAAATTTAGTCAAGGCGGGGATTTATTAAGTATTGAGGGATAAAGTACCAACTCATCAGCCTTTTGTGGTAATTTTTTAAACACAACCTGTAACAAGACTGTTAGAAAAATTGGTTGGAACTTTATCTCTCTCTCAAGTTTGGTACGTCTGCCCATATATTAGCAAAAATCTTTATCATTCACTTTTAAACCAGTTAAATAATGGTTCCTTTGTCACAGCTTTGTGTATCTCAGTTAGTTAGGTCCGCTGGCCAAGGTTGGCCAAGGAAAGGTGGGTTCCATAAAAGTACATCCTGGGCAGATTGAATCACTGTAGTAGATTGTGATTGGTTTATTTGCCTCTTGGATAGCTGGGCCTAGTGATAGCAAACTAGTGCTGGGTCTCTATCAAGGGAGAGATTGTTCAAACTGTTTGGTCCATGGTTTAGAATCTCTGGGCAGTTGTCCAAACCCAAAGGGAGTATTCACAATCTGTAAACCACTTTGCATTGTTGTCATTATTATTTTGTGACTGGAATAAATTAACATACTTTGTTATTAGTAACAAATGATATTCTAATATGTGCATGGGTTGTGTCAAAGCTGGAGTTATCAGCAGAGAAGGACAAAGACAAAGGAATACAGCATCCTGGGACAAAAATGAACCTGAGGCTGAGAGCGGATCACAAGGCCATCGTGGGACTGGTGGCGGTGGACAAAGGTGTCTATGTGCTGAACAGCAGATTTAAGATCTCACAGAGCAAGGTGCGTATACTGAAATATAATAGACACTACGGGGGAAATTTACTTCGCCAAATACTGCTAAAAAAAATTGTACTGCAAAATACGATTTTATTTTAAGGCGTATTCGTATTTTCAGGATTTACTATCCAGAGAATACGTTAATTCGTATTCGTATTTATGGCACATTCGTATTTGTATTTACAAATACAAATGTATACACCATCGAAAGAATATGAATATGAATGACCATTCAAAAGAATGGTGATTCCTAATTTATTGAAAATATGGCGGCTAATTGCCGGCCAAATACACCAGGAAAATACACTTAATTTTCCTGGCGTTTTTGGCAGAACCTGGACGGATCAGTCAGCTCCGTGCAGGCTTCACTGTGTAGACAAAAAAGAAAAATAAATAAATAAATTACAAAAACCCCCATGGCTATAACCAGCCCCAGGCCCACAGAGCCGGTCCTGGTTGTAAAAAAATCAGGGAAAAATTTGAATAGGGTTCCACTGATTTTCTAAAGCCAGCCCAAGAGGGGGCTGGCACGCTGCCAGCCCCCTCTTCCACCTCCTCCGCTTTGCCGGGAAACAAGAGATGGGGCTGGCAGGGGAAACTTGGCTCCAGGGGTGCAGAGTCTCCACCCATATGCAGATGGAGACCCTGTGCCCATCCAAAAATGTCTGCAGCTGTAAAGGTGGCAGAAGCTAGAGGTGCTACTTCATCTCTAGCATCTGTCAATGGAGTGGAATGGATTGTGGGAGTGCTGTGACCCTGCAACCCCTAGCAACAAGCAAATAACCTCCTGGCATTGAGCATATAAACCCCCCAGGCAATGAGCACATAAACCCCCTGGTAACGAGCAGGTAAACCCCCCTGACAATGAGCAGGTAAACCTCCCTGGCAATGAATAGGTAAACCCACCTGGAAATGAGCAGGTAACCTCCCTGACAATGAGCATGTAAACTCTCCTGGCAATGAGAATGAGCAGGAAAAAACACTGGAAATTAGCATGTAATCCCACTGACAATGAGGATGTTAACCCCCTGGCAATGAGCAAGTAAACCTCCTGGCAATGAACACGTAACCCCCTGGCAATGAACACATAAACCCCTGGCAATGAGCACGTTAACCCCCTGGCAACGAGAATGTCACCCCTGTCATGGCATATGAAACCACTGGCAACAAGAAAGTAACCCCCTGGCAATGAGAATGTAGATAAGCTACGCTAAAGGGAGCACTACAGGGGGCATTATGCATTAGCAGTGCTACAGGGGGGCATTATATGTGTAAGCAGCACTTCGGGGGCATTATATGTGAAAATAGCACTAGTGGAGGTATTATACATTATGTGGCATATAGTGAATTAAGCATTACAGTATGTGGCATGTTATACAAGGAGAGAAGAGGGACTATTCTATGGGACGCACACTGGTACAAGTTTTGATAAAACTTAACTTTTAATGAGTTTATTTTCAAATTCCCTTTTAATATTTTGAGGGAAATAGTAGTGAAATAAAGAGATTAAAATCACGGACACATGTAAAGAACATACACACATGTATAGTGCTCTAAATAAGTAAAGAGGTGTATTTAAAACCACAGCGATGTCTTACTGAGAGATGTTTTGTCAATTATCGCATAACCCCTGCAGAGCTACAGTTATTACTTATAGCCTTTATTGGCTCGAATGTCTTATGGCCTTTTAATTTGGGAGACTTCAAAGAAATCTATTGGTAGACAGATGACCAATCTTTAAATAAATATTTGTATTTGAGCTGGCACACTGAGATATTTTATCAGTGTGGCTTGGGTTTTCCCTTTATTGGGACTCCAACTCTACCCTTCTTATTCAAGGGGGCTCAGTCCCCCACTTTTTCTGGGAGGCTGGGCTGCTTGTCAGCTCCTAAGTATGTGGCAGCCAAAGTAATAGTATTAATATAAAATGGATATAATCCAACAATACTTGGCTGCCACCTGGTGGTTGTTATATACCGACAAACATTTACATCAATATAGTATGATACTATTCAGGTTAACATTGCGCTGTATTGCTCAGTAAATTATTCTGGGCAGATAACCTGATAGATATATACAGATTATTTAGTCATATGCTGCTACCTATCGATCTCCACAAATTATCTGCACCCTTAATAGGTATGCAGTGCTGCCTTCTAACTGATCTCTGCAATGGGTTAAATTATGCTAGCACACATCTCAGTAATAGAATCTTTTCCTTTCTACACGTGTTTCACTAAACAGCTTTCTTAAGGCCTGGAGAAAGCTGTTTAGTGAAACACGTGTCAGTAATAGAATCTTTTCCTTCCTACACGTGTTTCACTAAACAGCTTTCTCAAGGCCTTGAGAAAGCTGTTTAGTTAAACACGTGTAGGAAGGAAAAGATTCTATTACTGAGATGTGTGCTAGCATAATTTAACCCATTGCAGAGATCAGTTAGAAGGCAGCACTGCATACCTATTAAGGGTGCAGATAATTTTTGGAGATCGATAGGTAGCAGCATATGACTAAATAATCTGTATATATCTATCAGGTTATCTGCCCAGAATAATTTACTGAGCAATACAGCACAATGTTAACCTGCATAGTATCATACTATATTGATGTAAATGTTTGTCGGTATATAACAACCACCAGGTGGCAGCCAAGTACTGTTGGATTATATCCATTTTATATTAATACTATTACATTGGTTGCCACATACTGCCACATACTTAGGAGCTGACAAGCAGCCATGCCTCCCAGAAAAAGTGGGAGACTGAGCCCCCTTGAATAAGAAGGGTAGAGTTGGAGTCCCAATAAAGGGAAAACCCTGCCACGCTGATAAAATATCTCAGTGTGCCAGCTCAAATACAAACATTTATTTAAAGATTGGTCATCTGTCTACCAATAGATTTCTTTGAAGTCTACCAAATTAAAATGCCATAAGACATTCGAGCCAATAAAGTAATAACTGTAGCTCTGCAGGGGTTATGCGATAATTGACACAACATTCTCAGTAAGACATCGCTGTGGTTTTAAATACACCTCTTTACTTATTTCTAGCACTATACATGTGTGTATGTTCTTTATGTGTGTCCGTGATTTTAATCTCTTTATTTCACTACTATTTCCCTCAAAAAATTAAAAGGGAATTTGAAAATAAACTCATTAGAAGTTAAGTTTTATTAAAACTTGTATCAGTGTGCGTCCCATAGAAAAGTCCCTCTTCTCTCCTTGTATAAAATGTTCAATTTATGACTGTTGGGTACAGCACCCCCCAAACCGTATTGAAAAATAGGGGTTCTCTCTCAAAATAATTAATTTTCTCCCGAATTATAGGAGAAATTAAGTACAAATAGTGTGCAGGTCTGCTCTCAGCCAATTAAGAGTGGCATTCTAATTAATATGTGGCATGTGCAATGGGCATTATGTTGTTTGGCATAATGTGTAATGGCATTTCTGTGTATGGAATAATGTGTAACGGGCAACACAGTGTGGCATAATGTGTAATGGGCATTCCGTTTTTTTATGGCATAATGTGTTAGAAGCATTATTATAAGAAGGAAAAATTACTGGTGGGGCGCCAAAACATACCTTGCTCCGGGCACCATGTCACCTAGCTACTATACTCCTCTGCTTACAGTCTAACTCTAACCCTCTCCTGAGTTGATAACCCTATACCTCTTTAAAAACTCTTCCTGAGGAATTGGGAAGTGGGTATTAATGGTGGTGGGGCAGTAGGATGAAGATTTGCCTAGAGTGCTGAAAAACCTTGCATCGGCTCTGCCTACAGCCTAACCCTAACCTTCCCCCTAGTGCTAACCCCTAACCCTTCCCTCCTGCAGCCTAAACCTAACCCTCCCCAGCATACTCACATACTCAGGTTCCAGCCGTAGGCGTTCCAGCGTGTGCATTCTGACAGGTGTAGGGATTCCGGTTCCAGACTTCTGACTGCCAGAATCCTGTCCATCAGGATGCCAATGACATCTCTAAAAAATATTTTGTTAGTGATACTTGTGTGTAATTCTCAGATCTCAGTTTTGTTTACAAGGTTTGGGACTCAGTGGAGAAGTATGACATCGGTTGTACACCAGGGGGCGGAGCTGATATCCTAGGAGTATTTTATGATGCTGGGCTGGCCCTACATACAACCTTCCAGATGACAACTCCTCAGAGATCAGGTGACTATAGGTCATACATTTAGATACATATTACTTTTGGTACTTTCTCAACCTAAAACTAGAAGCCTTCATAAGGTTTAATGATGAAAACGTTTGTATTACTGTGGAGCTAAATCACAGTTTATGCACTTCTGGGTGTTCTTCCTGTCAGAAAGCTCCATCCGACCCTGGCCTGCATGCAGAGGTGTGACCCTTACCTATTTAAGATTTGTTTTGTGGTTTATGTCGGTCTGGGAGAACTGGGGACTGGGGGCATGCCTGCAGCTCCCAGAGCTCCATGCATGCCATCACAGTGATGAGGCATGGCTTGCAATCCTGAAATTCCTACAAAGCCACACCCCTTTTGGGGATAGTTGCAAATCTCTCCCAAAAAAACTGTTAGGAGGTATGCCCAAAAATATATAGTTATAAAAAAAAGAAACAACAAAAAAAAAACATCAAAAGTGTAGGTATGAAGAAGACATATACTGTACATGAAAAGAAAAAGTACTGTAGGTATGGAAAATATGAAAACTAAAAGTTAGGAGCAAGATGGAAAAATATTCAATCTTGGATAAAAAAATCTGAAAACAGAAACAGAATTTTGACCTTTCTAATTTTGGAAGTAAATTTAATTTTTTTTAAATTGATATTCAAAAATATTATTATTAAAGAAGACTATATAAAACAAGAAGTGGTTACTGATTAGAAATGTTTAGGTAATGAGATAAATATTTTATTACTGTAAAAATGTAATTCAATTTTAAAGCAAATTTCACTTTTGAGCAATTAAAAGATTTGCAAAGGTTACAAACATCTCAAAACCTATGGACAAAGGATTCTTATAAAACTAGCTTTACTTTTGGTCTTGAAAATTAAGCCAGTGTCTGCGATGTTCACAGTTTACATTAATCCTATAGATTGTAACCTTGCGAGCATGGCCCTCCTACCTTTGTGACTATCTGTAAATATCCACTGTGTTGTATCACTGTCTCCAATTAGGTAGTACAACAGAATATGCTGCGCTATATAAGAAACTTTTAATAAATAATAAATAAATGAATACTGTATATTGGGTTGAATCAGCATGTTTCATGTGACTTGTGACCTGTAGGTTTCTATTTTTTACTTATATTTTGAGGACCACCATTTATTTTTAGTATGGCAAACATAATACAGTAGGTAAATTTAATGATAACATTTTTTTGAGGACATACAAAAGCTGATTAAATCTTTATCCTTCCCGTCTAAAAAAATGTCATCAATAGATCAGTATCAGCTTGAAAGATTTGTTATTTCAGTTTTCTAAATGTTAAAAATTGTCCAAAAATAAATATATGTGCATTACTATGGCAATGTTGGTGCCCATTGCTGTGCCTAACTGGTAACAGTGGTATTTATCATTTAACTGTATATAATTATTGTTGAAAATGAATAAAATTGAATTTTTTATACATTTTTTTAAATATAAAATCATGATAATTAAAAGATAATTGCTTCTTCTTCTTCTTCTTCTACTTCTTCGTCTTCTTCTTCTTCTTAATAATATTATTATTACTTCCCACAGATCCCTTATGTCAGGTAAAATTGAAGCGCAGACGCCGCGCATCAGCAGCTTTACTTCAACATAAACAAACTAAAGGTAAATCTAGGATAGAAGTCCCCAAATGCTTGTTCTTGCGACCATGAAATGGATGTAAGAGGATGTAACGAATACCAATTTTATCAACCTGGAAAAAAGTTGCTCGAACTCAGACGTTAGAATGTCCAACTTTTCTCCAGAACTTGGCCAAGATAATGGCGTGCACGTTAATCGTTCCCAATACAATACAGATCTGACTTCTCACTGTATTTTCAATCCAGGAAGCACCTGCCTTTTTCAGACCCATCGGAATGCGTTGTATATAGTATATACTATACCAGTTGCACGCTGGCATATTATGCGAGCTGAGTTACCAAGACGGACAGCTCTATAAGTCGGACAAAAAATAGCTCTGTAAAGTTCAACATTATTAGAGCTGTTTTTTGTTGTTGTTGTTGTTGGGTTTGGTTGTATTCGGTAACGGTGAAAAACAATTACATAATTACAGCACATAAAACAAATAATTATTGTTAAAGTTATTTATAACCTTATAACCAGTCAATTAATCAATCAGATCTTTCAAAATAGCTTGTAATGCACAAGCAGCTTCTGCTGATTACAATGATGTACCATTTCCTTGTTAATGATTTGCACATCTTTCATTTGACTTCTTTGTGTATTGTTTATTTTGGGGTGTGCATAGCTTTAGAGAACAAACGGCAATTATAAGAATCATTATTACAGCATCGCAATACATGGACCAGGAGAAGACGTGTTGTCAGGATGGCATGGTAGAAAACGGAATGGGTTACACCTGCGAGTGGCGGGCCCGTCTAATACAGGAGGGAGAGAGGTGCATTGCTGCCTTCCTTGACTGCTGCAAGGAGATTGAAAAACTGAGATCAGATGATAGGAAGCTGAAAGAGCATGATGACTTTGCAAGAAGTAAGTAGACACAACACCAACGAATGTATCAAAATTTAGACTCCACGAGAACCAGTGAGGAGCTGGTAAGCAGGAGAATGGACGGTGGAGAAGGGAAGTTGGGGAGAAAAACTAGAATTAGTAACAAATCACTAACACATAAAGAAAATAAACAAACCTTGGTAGGGGAAAGGGAGAAGATAAATTGAAATGCTTTTTGGCAACTTCTGGGTAATGATGCAGTGCTGTGCTCCCTGTCAGATGCTAGAGGTGAAATATGCGGCTGTGATGGCCATGATTGGGAGCTGAGCTTTGCTGTACTCCACCGCCCCATCGCTCGGCCTCCTGCAAGGTTTGTGAGGGGATGGAGAGGTACAGGAGGAAGGGGAATGGAGATGTGCAGGGGGGAACGGAGAAGTGCAAGGGTGATGGGGCACAGAAAGGTGTAGGAGTGACAGGGGATGAAGAGGTGCACGGATCGCCAACCGCCATCCCCTGGAAGGGGACGCGCGCGCATCCCCTTCCAGCAGAGCTCCCTGACGCTTTGTCGCCGGTCCCCGGCGCTTGCCCCCACCTCCCCACCCCCTACCCCTGCCTGTCTCCATGAAGCGGAGACGGCCAGGGTTCACGTCCCCCGCCGCCCAGTAACTGGGATGCGCGCGTTTGGGATGCTCGCGCGGATGTAGCGCCATCTCGCCAGCAGGGGCAATCTGGCAAGCTCCAGCGCTGGCTGAGAAGCGCTCTGTCTGTATGTATGTATGTGGTATATTGGACATACCAGTGTGTGAGGCATTGTGGTATGTGGCATAATGTGTAAAGGGCATTTTTGATTATTATGCAGACTTTAAAAATTTTTTTTAGTAGCTCTTCAGGTTTTTTATGTTGTCTCGAGTAGCTCACGCCTCCAAAAAGGAACAGATTTAAATGTATGTGTTTACACACTGCGGCTGACTCCACACAGCCTCTTTTCAGGCCAAGCGGGTCCCGCTGAATGGGAGCCACTTGGCCGCTCTGTGTGGAGAGAGATAAAGTGTAGTTATAAAGTACTAGAAACTAGCTCCTAACTGCAATGTTACATTCTGTATTTGAACAATGACAGTTGGGGGCTGGATGGCTGGTGCTTTACCTCTGGCCACGTTATCTCTCTCCAAGGCATAGTACATACAGTAGACCCCACAAAGAGAAATATACAACTTGCAGCAGCACATATGGCTGGGTCCTATGTGCCAGTCCAACCCTGCAGGAGGCTTTGGTTCACATCCGGTTTTGACTGAGCTAGAAGCTGCTGGAAGATGGCTTCCCTATCTGGGCCAATGGAAGCCATGGCAGCATTGTCGGTACTTGTTTCCTAGAACGGCCACAATCGCGGGCATCGTGTACCTTAAAGTTAAGGTACATGATGCCCGCGATGGACCCGATTTCCTTTGAAATCAGGTCCATTTTACCGTCAAAGGCAAAATCGGGGGCATCGCGTCGGTCGTGGCCATTAACATTGCCCCCGACGCGACCGACGCGATGCCCGCGATTTTGCCATAGGCTTCAATGTTAAAATATTTTTTAACATTGAAATCGGGAGCATCGCGTCGGTCTTGTGCCATTATAATGACACAAGATGAGATGGACTTGATTGATTAAGTCTCACATAAGAAACAATGTGAAATGGGCCAATATGACCCATTTCACATTGTATATGGCCCCGTCGTCAACCCACGATTGACGCGAACCCGAAGCGTGCGCGTCCTCCGACCTTTTCATACCCCTACTATCCACGTCAGCGTGGAGTTGAGAACATAAAGTGTGGCGAGCGCAGCGAGCCACCGAGCCCGAAGCGTGGCGAGCGGACGCATATACCTGTGAAGTTATACGCGTCCCCTCGCCGGGCACGCTGCGCTCGCCACGCTTCGGGCTCGGTGGCTCGCTGCGCTCGCCACACTTTATATTCTCAATTCCACGCCGACATGGAAAGTAGGGGTATGAAAAGGTTGGAGGACGCGCACCGCCGCCCCTCGCGGGCTCGCTGCTCTTCACTGCTGTCACCTTTATTTTTGAATTTGCCGTATGTTATTAATCAGTAAGAAACATGTGATGAGCGGTAATGTGCCCTACAGGTGGCATTCTGCTCTTTCTTAAGAAATCCCCCGAATCCTACATCTCATTTGATGGATATTTGCCTTTGATTCACATTTAGGGCCCGATATTGCACAATTTGGCGGAGTCGTGGGAGCTATAATATACAGAGGTTAGTTTCAGTCTTCTCCTTGTGTATTAGCGTGCCCTGAATGTGTAAGAGTATGGGTCATTGGGTCAAACAAATTAAGAACCACATGCTGTGGGTCAACCAATCAAGGTCGACAGGCCATAGTCAACACCTGCAATATGTCGACAAGGGTAAGGTCGACAGGGCTGGAAAGGCGACACAAGCATTAGGTCGACAATAGGAAGGTTGACATGAGTTTTTCACAATTTTGTGCTGAATGTCAACACCGTCGACATGGACACCGTCTACGTGTATGACGCCCCCTCGCACGGCTCGATGTGTTCGCCATGCTTCAGGCACACTATTCCCCCACCACGCCGTAGTGGATGGTAGGGCATGAATTACCGCCTGTAGGCACATGTCGGCTCAAAAAAACTGTGAAAAACTCATGTCCACTTTTTAACTGTCAACCTTCCCTATGTTGACCTAATGCTCGTGTCCACCTTCCGACCCTGTCGAGCTTACTCATGTCAACCTATTTCAGGTGTCGACCCAATGCAAATGATGGTGATTCTTGACATGCCGCCATCGGTGCTCCATCGGTACTTGCATCAACCATATGGCAGGTGCAGTTCTTCCGCCTGAACATGGTCAACGGGGCAGAAGCTGTGCGCCCGGTTTGCGGTCGCCTCTGTATCCGGTGCTTAATATTTCACATTTCTAGTCGCAAAATGAGTTAATGAAATATTTGACCTCCTGTATATCAGGTGGTTACGACGATGATTACATTGATGATGATGAAATAATATCCAGAACAGATTTCCCCGAAAGTTTTAACTGGAAGACGGAGATAATGAACGAGGAGCCGGATGCTAAAGGGTAAATATCCTATTGCACATCTGAAACGATCGGGTCGGATGTAATGGCTTCCCAGTCCGGCGGCAGTGCGGAGTGATGACCAAAATCGGATGTGTGTAGTTTTTTATTTTTTTTTAAAGGGGCAATGATTATAGCAAAAATTTTACTCAAAGGGGTTTATTTTACTAAGCAGCAGCTGATGTCGGCAGATGTCAGCTGCCTGCCAGCTTCACATACAGGCAGCTCTCAGATATGAGATCGAATGATTTCTACAGCACTCGCAGATCTAAGACACTGTCTTAGATCTGCGAGTGCTGTAGAAATAATTTGATGGTCATCAGATTCAGACCCGAATTCTGGGCTAGGAATTCGCTGCCCAAGCGATTTATCGAATGACCGTGCATGTGCCCTGCGATCGGGTCTGAATCGGGCCCATAGTGTAGTGCGTACCGGGCATAAGAACATGATTTTTAGAAATCTAAAGAACAACTATCTGGCAGCAGTGCTTGAATCTAATGTCAAATCTAAGCCCAACATTATACGTTCCTGCGAATGAATCCCGCGTTTGTTTTCTACAGAATCTCAACCAAGACGCTGAATTTGTACTTGAGAGATTCGATCACTACATGGGAGGTTCTGGCTGTCAGTCTGTCTGAAAACAAAGGTAAGCAGATTCTAGGGCCTCATTCAGACCTATCCACTAGGCTGCGTATACTCAGTGCCGCCCTGCTACCCCGCCGAACGACATTGGTAGGGTGGCGAGCGAATTCAGGCCCGTCCGATGCAACCTGAATCAGGCCCATAGTACGCTCTACAGTAAGTTTCTTTTATAGAAATGAACCTGGTTCCCTCATGTAGGACTTGAATGACCTTGGTTCTTCATGATGTCTTTTCATTGGTGGTTGAAATGTTGACAGTTATGAGGTTGACGCCATATAATTGATGAGGGTACTTGCTACACTAATTGGGGGTCCATGTGCAGAAATCTACAAATTGATGCAAAAAAAAGTTTTTGTTTGTTTTTAAAAGTTGAGTCGACTTTTTCATTTGTCAAACATTTTTTTCATGTGTCGAACATTTCCTGGTCAATGTTTTCCATGCGTCGACATTATGTTTGTCAACATTTTCCATGTCTACCACCTGAGGCCGACCTAGATATAGTTGACCTTTTGACTGTGGGTATATTAGATAATCTGGATGGTTTTATTTCTTGTAGTAGACATACGATTTACAGAATAGGCCTACCCAATATCAGGGGCCTAGTGGCCCCCAATAATTATGTATCCAACTCACGGGTAGTTGCTCCAGTGTGGGGACAGATGATCTGACAATCGGTTGCCCAGAATTCCCTAACACTACAACTGAACTAGTAATGATAGTCACTGATCCTGCCCAACGCGCTTGCATGGCCTTTGTTCACGCGTGGGCACAGCTGTGGGGCCACAGTGTGAATGTGGTAAAGTTACACATTTGGATCCTTCTTTGCAACCAGATAGTCCTTCCTGTAGGAAGTAGAGGAGCCCCGAGAACCAACACCATCTGAAGATGACATACAGTAGGTTCCCTCACTCTGAAAACGTTCCAGTTTTATACGATTCCATCATTATTTGTGCTTTGTCAATGGCAGGTATCTGTGTTTCTCATCCACATGAGATCCAAGTTAGGATGGACTTCTTCATTGACCTGAAGCTGCCATATTCTGTGGTGAGGAATGAGCAAGTAGAGATACGGGCTATTCTTTATAACTATGGCAACAGCCAACATAAGGTAAGTCACCCTGTAGTATGAATATATAAAAGTCCTTTACAGCCCTACACTACAAATTTGTATTGTTTTGCTGCTTATCGCCGAAATTGCTGTGTATGCATGTGACAGAGCTAGGCACTAAGAAAGGATGGTTGGGGTTATGCACTGGGGGCTAGGGTTAGGTTGTGCGGAGGGGAGTTAAAGTTTAGGCTGAAGGTAGGGAGGGTTAGGGGGCAGAGTTAAAATACTTACCACCCAAGCACTGGCATCCATCCTGCAGAAATATATTTTCTCTGGTTTGTAACAGTAAATAGAGAAGGTTGTTAGAAGAGGTGGATCCAGGGGGGGAGGGAGGCAAATAGAAATGGGGAGCTGCACCAACTGCCAGTGGGTCCCAGTCAGCCATGTTTGGCAGCGGTTGGGGGGGAGGAGTTTGTCACTTGTTGCAGCTCCCTTATTTGAACGTTAGACTGTAACCGCCACCGGTTGTAACATCTACCAGTATATGGGCATTCTATTCTAAACAATGTAAATAAATGTTTCATATAAACCAGCATTTGAAAAAAAAGTCTAGGCTTAGTATCCCTTATATGTATCTTCTCTGTGTGATGTAGGTGCGCGTAGAATGGACTTATAATGATCAGTTCTGCAGCCTGTCCACTGCTAAAAAGAAATTCCGCCAAGATGTAATTGTCCAGCCTGAGTCATCGGTGGCTGTCCCGTTTATCATTGTGCCGCTGACCTTGGGGCTGCATGATGTGGAGGTGAAGGCTGCTGGTCGCATAGTCTCAGATGGGGTCAGGAAGAAGCTGAGGGTGGTGGTGAGTAATGTATCTTTTCACCTGTTGGGGATATAGTAGCTTTTAAGTATCTTAAATGATCTTCGGTTATTACAGAACATCTCAGTCCTCATCATTCCAGCTTCCAGCTCTCCATTATACATCTCAGAGGCATAAATCTTATTTTTATTTCAGCCGGAAGGAAGGCGGATAACAGAGACTCTGAAGTCAGTCACATTGGAGCCACTGGTAAAAGGCAAAGGTTTGTATTGTCTATCACTGGCAATTAGTATACAACGGTCATGCTGATATGATTAGTTGTCCATCAGCCGGGCCGGACTGGGCATCTGGCACTACTGGCAAATGCCCGAAGGGCCGGTGGCCTGATGAACTTTTTATTGTTTTACTGTGTTCAATTTGATATTTCATTGGCAACTCTGTTAGCGCCAATAATGGTGTATTGTATTACAGAAGTATGACAATAATGGTGTATTGTATTACAGAAGTATTACAATAATGGTGTATTGTATTACAGAAGTATTACAATAATGGTGTATTGTATTACAGAAGTATTACAATAATGGTGTATTGTATTACAGAAGTATGACAATAATGGTGTATTGTATTGTATTACAGATGTATTACAATAATGGTGTATTGTATTACAGATGTATTACAATAATGGTGTATTGTGTTGTATTGTATTGTATTACAGAAGTATTACAATAATGGTGTATTGTATTACAGAAGTATTACAATAATGGTGTATTGTATTACAGAAGTATTACAATAATGGTGTATTGTATTACAGAAGTATGACAATAATGGTGTATTGTATTGTATTACAGATGTATTACATTAATGGTGTATTGTATTACAGAAGTATTACAATAATGGTGTATTGTATTACAGAAGTATTACAATAATGGTGTATTGTATTACAGAAGAATACAATAATGGTGTATTGTATTACAGAAGAATACAATAATGGTGTATTGTATTACAGAAGTATTACAATAATGGTGTATTGTATTACAGAAGTATGACAATAATGGTGTATTGTATTGTATTACAGAAGTATTACAATAATGGTGTATTGTATTACAGAAGTATGACAATAAGGGTGTATTGTATTACAGATGTATTACAATAATGGTGTATTGTATTACAGAAGTATGACAATAATGGTGTTTTGTATTGTGTTACAGATGTATGACAATAATAGTGTATTGTACAGTATTACAGAAGTATGACAATAATGGTGTATTGTATTGTATTACAGAAGTATGACAATAATGGTGTTTTGTATTGTGTTACAGATGTATGACAATAATGGTGTGTTGTATTGTACAGTATTACAGATGTATGACAATAATGGTGTTTTGTATTGTACAGTATTACAGATGTATGACAATAATGGTGTATTGTATTGTATTACAGATGTATGACAATAATGGTGTTTTGTATTGTGTTACAGATGTATGACAATAATGGTGTGTTGTATTGTACAGTATTACAGATGTATGACAATAATGGTGTATTGTGTTGTAATATAGATGGGGTACAGGAAGAAAGAATCTCAGCACTGGATGCCAGAAATATTGTTCCCAAAACGGAAATCCACATAATTGCCACTGTCCAAGGTAAGCACTAGAGTATACGAACGCCAGTATCCCGGCTACAACCAGGATTCCGCCGCCGGTCCCTTCTTCTCTTTGATCCCACACAGTATATAATGACACTGACTATGACTCATAGGCAGTCCTGACTCCCGATTCATAGCTGCCCCCACTGTAATCCCCTCACCGGTCCTGTACTCCACACGATTCCCGATGGGCCTATGGAAGTGTGTGCTTGTACATAGCACCAGTAGTGTAATGGCATACGCAATCAGGTTCCTGACCCCCCTGGGTTCCTGGCCCCCTTTGAGAACCTTGTTGGTGGTGCCTACAGGACTTGTGTAATACCTCCACTCATCCTACACTCAGGGCTGTATTTTCGTATGGGCTTAATGGGCACTTGCTCAGGGGCCCCAGTTGTATATGCCCTATGCTGATAGCTGAGGATCCCACTTTTCCAGGGATAGCAGAATTTTTAAAATCGGCCCTGGGGAACTGGAGATATCCAACTTCAAAGCAGCAGTCCACATCTGACCTGTTAATTGCAATTCCCAGTCATATTTCTCAGGTTCTCTGTGACTTAGCTGGGACTCTCCCCTTTCTGGTGACACTAGCAGCTTGTCTCTATCATGCCGAGAACCAGAGATACTGTATCAGCCTTCCAGCAGCCGGTCCCTGCTCCAGCTCCAAACGTCTGGTGTACAGTTTAATATTTTTGTCAATGGATTGCTCTGGCTCCTGATCTCTGATCCCCAAGTTCCCAGCACCTCCTGAAAGTTGGGACTCTAGGTTTTTATACTATAGAAGGCTAAGAATTCTATTTCCAGATAATGGAGATATCTGCAGTCAAACAAGCTGCCCTTCCACCGGAAAATGACAAATATTATGCCCACTCCATTATCCAACCCTCCCATGCGTATAACCCCCCCCCCCACCTCTTTGGAAGTCATTTACAAGGGACCCTTCATTCAGCGCAGTGCCCCCTTCCACACGTTAGTGTTCTCCCTCCCACCACCTGTGCAGTAAAGGAGTAATTAGCAGAAGTTACTGCTCCAGGTCCTACATGCTGAGTGGAAGATAGAGCACCCACTGCCACCCGTGGGACATCAAAGTTGCTGCTGATAGCACCCCCCACCCCTAGGAGGGAGAATGGGTAAGGGCCCCAGTGCATTGCTTTGCCCAGGGGCCCACACTGCTGTTAAGATGGCCCTGCCTACACTTCAACATTTCCTTCTGTTCTACAGCCCAAATACAGGGCTATACCGATCTGCAGCTCAAAACAAATTGCGGCTTGTAATAGGCGCTACCCCAATGACAATTGCCCTCCTGCTCCAGATTATACTCCCATTGTGTAATCTTCATTTGTTATATAGACATCAATTAGGTGCATTTATTTGCTATTAATAACCTGTCATATTAACTATCCTTCTCCATATCACTCAGGGACACCAATTACTGAGATGGTGGAGAAATCCATTAACGGCACCAATCTGAATCACCTGATCACAGCCCCCGGGGGGTGCGGGGAGCAGAACATGATGTCAATGACTCCGACAGTGATTGCTACTCATTACCTGGATACTACCAATCAGTGGGACACTATAGGAGTGGAGCGCCGGGAGAAAGCCATCCAGTACATCCGAGACGGTAACATACACCATACATGTAGTACAGTGATTGGATTTGTACTTTGGGTTGAGCCCAGGGCACATAAAATAGGATATTTCTCATTCACTCTTGATTGTGGAACTGTTTCATGAAGATAAGGTTTAAGGAACTACCGCTAAAAAATTAAATGATGAACTAGGGATGGCCATCGATGGGTTATTGATCAATGGTTACCAGTGACGAGTAACCTCAATTGTGTGAAACCATCTGTAAGGGTTTGACCGACGATTGTCACCCCTGCTTTAATATTCCATGAACTGTGGGGCAATCGGGGCCCGTGTGTAGGGCTTTGCAGGTGTTGGGGGTGGAGCTAGGCACCTTGGAGGAAAAAAAAAAGATTTGTATCATCGATGGCAGGAACCTATCTGGTTCTCCCTAATCAATGGCAAAAGTGGTTAACATTAATCCTATGCCATTGATGGTTTTAAATCATCGATGGTCGATGACCAACCCTATCATGAACCTCTCCCAGATCAATTCCTTATCCAAGGTTTCTGCATGAAATTAGCTGTTGAAACCTCATGAACACACCATTGTCAGATTTATCTGACAAACCTGAAAGTAGGCACGCATATTAACCACTTCAGTGGTGTTTTTATTTTTTTAGGGAGCGCACCCCACTGAGCAAATTTTTGGGGGGAGTGCTCCCTTTAAAAAAAAAAAGCCCCACTGTGTTTCCAGGGGCCGGGCAGCGCCGCACACTAGATCAGCCGCTGTCCGGCCCTGCCCCCGGCTGTGTGCGGCATGAAGTTAGCAAGGTCACACCGCACACAGACCTCAGCACTCAGCTCAGTAGCGCTGCCAGGAAGAAAAGAACGTATACAGTGGCACGCCCATGGATTTTCTGGGTTTTAAAGTCTGGGCAATGGCACATAGTCTGGAAAATTCTCGGGAGTGCCAGATAAGGGGTTAATGTGCGGCACAGATGGGAATGGCCGCGATCCATGAATACTGTAACTGAGGTGGAATGAATAAGCACCAGTTGTGTCCCAGGATGGGAGAGGGCCTGTGTGTATGGACGTCCATAGGCTACATCCAATGTCAGTGCTTGCCCAGGTTAGGAGATATTGTGGCACTGTGCCATGGTCTTCTGTGCATGTAAATATTCTTCAAAACTCTTTGGTTTGATGTTAAATGTCTGTTCAGGGCAGAGTTGTTCAATAATTACTAATGTTCCGAATTGTTTTATATTGTCACAATGTTAACGTCGGGTTTTCTACAGGTTTCGATCACCAAATGTCATACCGTCAGCAGGACTCTTCATATGGTATCTGGAAAAACTCGATACCCAGCACATGGTAGTATAGACTTTTACTATCTTTCTCTCTCTTTTTTTTTATATTACACTGCGATACTTTATTTTATTATTACAGCATAAGGGGCACATGTAGGGTTGAGCCAAAACTTATGTTGAAGACAAATGCGGTTTACAGTCCTTACACATTTTCTGTTGCCATTCACCCCCTACTTTTTCAGCTGCACTTCAGGGGGCTGGGACTGATATCTGTGTCATCATTCCCCCGTCCCTAGGGCAGCAAATACCGTGATTGGACCTAAGATGAGGGGGTGGGGCTAAAATTATGAGATTTGTGTCATTTTAGCCCTGCCCCATCTATAAGAGCAACAGATCGCAGTAAGATACTGAGCAATTACCGTTCTGAAAAAAACACTCATGGCCATTTTAAGAGAGGAGGAGGACCATGTGCAGCGTCCTCTGGCCGGGGCCCCTACTCTCTGCCAGGAGCAGCACAGCACTGTAGAGTCTGAGTAAAAGAGGGCTCAGACTGTAATGCACAGATCTCTGTAAAAATTGAGGCCTTTAATGGACTTCGTAAGCGCAGGCATGGAGAGGAGACTATCAGCAGCACCTCGGGGGCGGGGCCTGTCTAGATATTATCAGACCCTGTCCTTAGTACTGCAAATCGCACGATTGGCGAGTCTTTGAGGAAAGGGGGCGAGGCTTAAATGATGCAATTTGTGTCATAAACCATGGCCCTCCCCCGAAAAGCCACAAATTGTGGTATTTCAATGCCGCAATGTGGAGATAAAGCGGGCCGGGGAGGGGGGGGGGGGGGGGGGCAGAATCCGGTGGTTTGCCCACCTTTCCAGGGGTCCGGAGGGGGACCCAATTTTAGGGAGCCTCCCGGCCATTCCGGGAGGGTAGGCAACCCTGCGGAGGGGTAAGTATTTAAAAGATGGATGTAGCTATTATAAAAAAGCCACTGAAACAACTACTCAATGGAACTCCTTCGCATCCTCTGTCATCTCGCTCTATCTCTGTGTTTCCTCTCCCTATAATAACATACAGTAATTACTCATCCTATGCGTCTTCTCCCCAGGCTCACTGCCTATGTGGTGAAAGTCTTTTCCTTGGCTTCAAATTTAATCAACATTGAAAAAAATGTGCTGTGTAGTTCTGTGAAGTGGTTGATACTGAATAAACTGCAGCCGGATGGGGTATTCAAGGAGGATGCACCAGTCTACACCCAGGGGTTGGCGGTAAGTGCTGCTGGGGTACCCTGCTCCTCCCACTATATAACTCTCAGTCTGTGGTTTCCTGCTGCATCAGTTCTCTGCCTAATATTATGCCACTGCGCCCTTTCACATACAGCCCTGTCCTCGCTGACATCCCTCATCTCCTGATATACTCTGTGCTGCTGTGGACCCTGCTTCTCCCACTATACAACTCTCAGTCTGTGGCTTCCTGCTGTCTCCATTCCCCTCCTCACATCGTGTCACTGCCCCTGTCACATGCAGCCCTGTCCTCACTGACACATCCCTCATCTCCTGATATACTCTGTGCTGCTGGGGACCCTGCTCCTCCCACTATATAACTCTCAGTCTGTGGCTTCCTGCTGCCTCCATTCCCCTCCTCACATCATGTCACTGCCCCTGTCACATGCAGCCCTATCCTCACTGACACATCCCTCATCTCCTGATATACTCTGTGCTGCTGGGTACCCTGCTCCTCCCACTATACAACCCTCAGTCTGCAGCTTTCTGCTGCCTCTATTCCCCTTCTTAAATTAGGTGTGGATTAAAAGATTGAGAGTACAATCTATATACATCTATCCTGTGCGTAACACGTCTCTTTACATGTTGCGTTACACATAACGTGTGAGCTCCGCGTGACTCAGTAACTCCGAGCGTTTGTGATTCCATTACTTTTGCGTAAAGCAGCTGCTATTTAAAATGATATGCGACATGCCTATATTCTGTGTGCATTTAATTTGCAGATACGGCCACTGTCGCACACAGAACATAGGCATGCCATATAGCATTTAAAGCAGAAGCTGCATATGCATCTCATTCTGCTCCACCAAGTCACATCATGGCATGACTAGAACTGCTGCTTAAAGCAAACCCAAGATGGGAGTTCTATTGAAGATGTTATTTTGCCCATTAGCAAGTAACCACTCAAATTTACTTTTATTTACCACATTTTAGAAGACAATAGATAGAGGGCCAGATGCACTAAGTTTCAAAGTGATAAACTGGAGAGTGATAAACAGCCATCCAATCAGCTCCTGCCTGCCATGTCACAGACTGTGTTAGAAAAAATGTTAGGCAGGAGCTGATTGGCTGGCTTATTATCACTCTCCATTTTATCACTTTTAAAGCTTAGTGCATCTGGCCCAGAGTCTGATTTGTTGCTATGGTATCTTCAATAGTGGACACATCTTTATATAGCGAATAGGTTGACACCAGAAGGTGGAAAGGCAATAGGTCAACAGGGCCAAAATGTTGACAGCTAAATTGTCAATGTGATTTTTTTTTTGTTATTGTAACTCTAATCCTAACCTCAACCTTCCCACAGTGCCTACAGCACACTTCGGGGGTGGGGTGGGTTTGCCGTAGATAAGCCTACTTGAGTATTCCACAACTTTCCTAAGAGTAGGCAAGTGGGTAACATAGCTCCGCCCACTGCAATGCCCAGATTGCTTGCATTGTAAAGCAGTGGGTGGGGCTACAATGATGCGATATAGCACAAATAATATTAGAGCCCGCTCAGACCGCCCACTTTTGTGGCCGGTTGCAGGAGGTGCCGGTGGCTGCTGGTTTGGTGCGGCTGCTAAAGGCAGGATCCAGGAGCCTTGTGCACTTTTCCTGGGGTCCAAGAGCGCCACCTGATTTTCGTAGGCTCCTGGCCATTCCAGGTAAGTAGGCAATTACTGTATGTCACATATATGGTACTGTATAGTGACTTAGTAGTCATGCACCTTCTACTTTGCATATTGATTTTCTTATTCTAAATGTTTCTATCCTTATTTAATACAACACAGATGAAAATGTATGCTTAAATGCTCTGTTACACAGTCAGGGCAATATCATGTCCGCTACTATTACAGAGATGTATGTTTGTTGTTCACTCATCTCTGTCTTGCACAGGGTGGGATAAAAAAAGGTGCAAAGGAGTTGGAGTCTACACTCACCGCCTTCGTCCTCATCGCTCTGCTGGAGAGTGAGGCAAGCTGTACCGGGGAGGTTTCCGTAAGTGGCTTCATCCTTGTTACCCGGCGTTGCCTCTGCAGAGCCACTTCCTATATACCCCCTCTGGCCTAACACTATGAGACCCCGCATAGTCACTACTGGGAAGGCAACTGATTCATGGGGGGCACAGTCAATTAGTTCGGGGGTACCTGAAGACGATATTAAAATCGAAACGTTGTATCACAATCTGGCAGTCGGCTCAATCTGTTACAGCCAACACCGTATTTAAGTTCGAGAGTGCCGCCCGCACTACCCCAAATATCCATCCTAAACCAGGAGAAGGCACCCGGCAATATACAAGAAATCATACCTCAGTACCTGAAGTGCAGAGTCTCCATCTAATATATATATATATATATATATATATATATATATATATATATATATATAGAGAGAGAGAGAGAAATAGAAAAAAAGGAGGCGCACCATAGTGTAGTATTTCAATTTTTAAAAACAGCAATCCTTTACTTGATGGACCAGCGTCCTCTCTCTGGTCGTGACGCGGTGACGCTGTGACGCGGCGAGGTCCTGGAGCCAGGCTGAAAAGACGTGTTTGCCACTGATGCGGTGATATACTGTGATACACTGTGTTTTTATGCGATATTTGTGTTATAGCAATATAACACGTTTACTCCTGTGAGTGTTTTTAATCCATCAAGTAAAGGATTGCTGTTTTTAAAAATTGAAATACTACACTATGGTGCGCCTCCTTTTTTTCTATTTCTCTATGCTTTACAGTTTGGGCTAGTTGGAAGAGCCCTACATAAGGAGCCTGAAATAGATATCTCTTGGATGATATATTTCTTGATCTACAAACGATCAGCGCTGTAAGGATATTCCTTGTTGCATATATATATATATATATATATATATATATATATATAGATAGCAAGGATCCGGCACTCATGTAAATATAGGAAATGATACAGCTTACTGGTAGCTGGGGTTGGGCTGCGGTGCCCTCCAATTGAAGTCCACAAGGGGCAGCAAATGTAGAGGCAGAAAGAAGGCGGCACTCGTCAGGCTTGAAGAAAAGGTCCTTTTTATTACCGACCGTTTCGGGGTTACCCCCCCCCCCGTCGTCAGGGCAGGACAGCAGATACAACATAGATTCAACAAACACTGACATATATAGCAACACATAAGGCACACCCCCAGTATACCGATTAGCAAACAGATCAGACTCACCTGTCGGACGGCGGGACATGCTGCAATGCCAGACCGGAACCGGATATGTCCCGTCAGCTGCACACGGCCCCCCTGTCCGGCAGTCAGAAGTTCCCCAGCACGGCATGCAACACCATCTCCAGTCTCATGCTGTACGGCCAGAAGCGCCGCCGGGAGCTTCAGCACACAGCGATGTGTAACTTTCGCCCTCCAGCATAGCGCTCTCCTGACCGCGCCAGCCAAGACCGGAAGTGCGTCATGCCGGCCCGGATTCTGATTGGAGCCCGATCCGTTCCCTAGCAACCCATATGTAAACACAACAACGCTCGGTAATGCAATCTCACCGGGCAGTTGTAAACAGTATACACATGTTTAAAATAACAGCTGCATGAATAACCACAAATAAGGCCGTTATGTATAACCAGGTCTAGTACAATATATATCAGAAACATATACACACATGAAGACATACGTACATAGAACAAACAACGGCTCCCATAATGAAGCAAAACAGTATCTAATTTATGCAAATATCAATAACATCCCCAGTAGGTACACCTTAGGGATGCATCAGAAAAACAGGCAGAACAAACAGGCAAAGTAAACGTGAAGCTCCAGTCTCCAGTTCTACAAACTGAGTCCCGGAAGAAACGCTAGGACAAATTGTGTATATAAGCAAAGTCATGGCTCAAACTTACAAAAAACATTGGAGTCCAAATGACTCATTTAATCCATTGGGAGCCATAGTCCCCAACAAAAAAATCCATTTGCTCTCACGTTGTAATAGTGCCTTGTTTCTGTTGCCACCCCGTTCTATGTACATACCGTATGTCTTCATGTGTGTATATGTTCCTGATTTATATTGTGCTAGACCTGGTTATACATAACGGCCTTATTTGTGGTTATTCATGCAGCTGTTATTTTAAACATGTGTATACTGTTTACAACTGCCCGGTGAGATTGCATTACCGAGCGTTGTTGTGTTTACATATGGGTTGCTAGGGAACGGATCGGGCTCCAATCAGAATCCGGGCCGGCATGACGCACTTCCGGTCTTGGCTGGCGCGGTCAGGAGAGCGCTATGCTGGAGGGCGGAAGTTACACATCGCTGTGTGCTGAAGCTCCCGGCGGCGCTTCCGGCCGTACAGCATGAGACTGGAGATGGTGTTGCATGCCGTGCTGGGGAACTTCTGACTGCCGGACAGGGGGGCCGTGTGCAGCTGACGGGACATATCCGGTTCCGGTCTGGCATTGCAGCATGTCCCGCCGTCCGACAGGTGAGTCTGATCTGTTTGCTAATTGGTATACTGGGGGTGTGCCTTATGTGTTGCTATATATGTCAGTGTTTGTTGAATCTATGTTGTATCTGTTGTCCTGCCCTGACGACGGGGGGTAACCCCGAAACGGTCGGTAATAAAAAGGACCTTTTCTTTAAGCCTGACGAGTGCCGCCTTCTTTCTGCCTCTATATATATATATATATATATATATATATATATATATATATATAGATATATATCTATATCTATATATATATATATATATATATATATATATATATATATAATTCATTACACAGTGAGCCTACTATAATAATCCTTGTTTATTTATTAATTCTATTTTTTAATCCAGAATCTTCGTCAAACCATTGATTTATCAACGACATTCGTAAGTGATCAATATCAATCTCTGGAGAAACCATATTCAATTGCAATCACTTCGTATGCACTGGCCAAAGCCGGAAAGCTGCAGGACACAGTGAAGCTGATGTCTGCATCTACAGGTATAATAATGGCACCTGCAGTACCGTATATCACACACAGGGCACAGGGAAACTGCTGTCTGCATGTAGAGGTGCAGTATAGTAATGGCACCAGCAGTACTGTACATCATACATAGGGCACAGGGGAACTGCTGTCTGCAGGTACAGGTATAGTATTGACACCTGCAGTACCGTACATCACACATAGGGTCCTGGGAAGCTGCTGGCTGCATGTAGAGGTAAAGCAATGGCACCTGCAATAGTGCACATCACACATAGGGCACAGGGGAACTGCTGTCTGCATGTACAGGTATAGTATTGACACCTGCAGTACCGTACATCACACATAGGGTCCTGGGAAGCTGCTGGCTGCATGTAGAGGTAAAGCAATGGCACCTGCAATAGTGCACATCACACATAGGGCACAGGGGAACTGCTGTCTGCATGTACAGGTATAGTATTGACACCTGCAGTACCGTACATCACACATAGGGTCCTGGGAAGCTGCTGGCTGCATGTAGAGGTAAAGTAATGGCACCTGCAATACTGTACATCACACATAGGGCACAGGGGAACTGCTGTCTGCATGCACAGGTATAGTAATGGCACCTGCAGTACTGTACATCACACATAGGGCACAGGGGAACTGCTGTCTGCATGCACAGGTATAGTAATGGCACCTGCAGTACTGTACATAAGACATATGGCACAGGGGAACTGCTGTCTGCATGCACAGGTTTAGTAATGGCACCTGCAGTACTGTACATCACACATAGGGCACAAGGGAACTGCTGTCTGCATGCACAGGTATAGTAATGGCACCTGCAGTACTGTACATAAGACATATGGCACAGGGGAACTGCTGTCTGCATGCACAGGTATAGTAATGGCACCTGCAGTACTGTACATAAGACATATGGCACATACAGATGGAGCCACGTCCATTCATCCTGACAGCGCACCTAGGTCGAGGGTTTTAGTGCTTATACAATATACATGCAACACACACCTCCATCACTGGGAGGGTAATGCTCCACTAATCCAGCGGGAGAATGATATACAGACACGCGAGAATGGAACACGCTTGCCTGTGAGATGCTCGCGCATCCCATTGCTGCAAATGGAGCGCATATGTGTCTCATTGATTCCATTTGTACATTACAGTACAATACAAGCTCTGGCAAATGGACCATGACAATGGGCACTTATGTAGGGGCGTCTCTGTTTAAAACACATAGGAGCTGTGGGGATAGAGCGCGCATACAGTCACCGTACTGTCCGTAGCAGGTTCGACTCGAGCACCGAGCGGGTTTACAAAATGTCTACCAAGCATGAACCAGGGCATCATATCTGTGGAGTGAGCAACGGCACAGGTTTTACATGTCTAAGGGCAATGCTGAAGGTGCGTCTTATTACGCCAGTTAAAACACATAGGCGCTGCCTACAAAGGCACAGATGCTGCAATGATCAGCCCACATCTCCGGTCCCCTACACACACCGACGTCTCAGGTTTGCATTCACTTGCATTGCAACATGGAGCTGAGCACTTGGCAGGAGCTGAACCACAGGAGCCAGGATTGCTCACTGTCACCTCCCCACAGTCCGTCGATGGCACACTGGCTGCAGAGGAAGCTAGAAGCCACTGTAAGCTGGGTGGACATTTGGAGGGGACCCCACTCATGGTTGCTTCCCTTGCCGGTGTAACATAAACTAGTAGTCTCTCTGTCTCTTCTTTCATATGGTACTGGCAGGGCCGGTGCTAAGGTGTTTGGCCCGCCCGCAGAGGCGTAACTACAGCTATGTGGGCCCCATAGCAAACTCTTGATTAGGGCCCCCCCATGCCGTTGTCACTACAATTAGGGGACCAGATAGTGAGATACAAAGAGGGTGTTGGGGATAGGAAACAGAGGGAGAGAAGAACTACTGTAGATAGCAGCACTACTACTGAAGAAATACTGTAGGTAGCAGCACCACTAGGTGCCGGGTCGCCCGCATATACACCCTACCCAGTTACCTGAGTTTGTGCCATCCTGTGCGCTCTGCAGTGGCCCAGATCCATGAACCGGTGACTGCCAGAGGGCCATCATTATCCAAATGTCTGCTGCGCTGGGTGGGTACTTGGGAGGAGCTCTGTGCCGCTCTCTGTCTGATGTCCCGGCGCAGCATGTTATCCTCTTAAAAAGGAGCCGCCGGGCGCCTGCTTGTAATGCTGTATCAGCGAGTGCCCGGCACTGTCAGAGAGGACAGCTGCAGCGCCCCCTAGTCTGGCGCACCACACAGCTGACCCTCCCAGCTCCGAGTTCTACACTACAATACAAGGCAGAACTATTTGCCAGGTGCATAGCGCAGCACCGCACTGCCTAATAAAAAAAAAAAAAAAAAAAGCTAAATATTCAAAAGACTGCAGGCAGGGCCATAACTATAGAGAATGCAGGGGATTGCCTGTTGGGTCCTCGGGCCCCCCAAGCGGCCGGGCCCCATAGCAGTTGCATCCCCTGCACCCTCTATAGTTACGCCACTGCCCGCCCGCTTATCCTGGCTCCTGTGTTTAAGTTTTTTAAATGGCAGGTGTTGGGGTTACAGATAGGCTCTGTCTAACCCTCCGGTGCCGCCCCCCCCCCATCATATACATCCCCCTGAGCCCCATCACACATTCCTCCTGTGATTCTCATCACACACACCCCTCCTGTGCACCCATCACACATCCCTTCTGTGTCATATCACACACATCCCTCCTGTGCCCCCATCACACACCCCTACTGTCCACCCTATCACACATAATCTTCTAGTGCCCCCATCATACATCCATCCTGTGCCCCCCATCACACCCATATCTCCTGTGACTGTGCCAAACCAAAACACATACAACCTGGTGTAGGACACAGGACAGAAAGAGATGGAGTGTCAGGGTCTCCTGTTGCTGTTAGGGACACCCCTGCCAGAGGTTCTTCTCTTGTGCTTCGCTCAGCACTCAACTAATTCAGTCTTAAATTTAGATTGATTATATGGCCTGCCACAGACTGGATATGCAGTGCTCCGGGCTGTGGAGAAGAGAGACCTGGCGCTGTCCGCTATTCATGCTGCCAGCTCTGCTGCCTGTGTCATAGTTAGACAGGCGCAGGCTGCAGCAGCTGACAGCAGCAGTCCACATCAGCAATGCAGCAGAGCAGGGAGAGCGCCTATCCAGCGCGGTGCGTCCCTGTTTTGCAGGACTTGCTGAGCGGGTAGCGCCGGCTCTGGGTACCGGTCTCCAGTCTCTAGGAAGCCATTTCTCGCTCCATAGATATGGTCTTCCATGAAGCCCTGGTTCACATTCTGTAGCCATTTTGTTAACTAGCTCTGTGCTCATGTCTGGCCTGCTTGGACTGTACGTCTTTCATACTGTAGCGTAATTATGTGTATAACCAGTGTATCGTACAGCAGTGCCCTTACACAAGTGTAAACTATGCGGTCATTAGCTCCATAGATGTGGGCTCCCATGAAGCCCTGGTTGAATCCTGGTAGCCATTTTGTTAACCCGAGTCTGGCCTGCTAGAGTATGGACTTCGACCATACTGTATATTCGTTAACTTATCCCAATATCCTGTTATAAATAGTGTAATGAGAAGCACGTCTATGCAATAGTATTTTCTGAGAATAATGTCTATTTAACATACTGTACAGTACAGTTTTGTATAGAAAAGTAGTTCTTGGGATATAGGGCATTTCAGTGGACACATCAGGCACAGGCAATGCAGATTCTTTTGCTATAGCATTGCATTAGACGCATGCGCAGTGGTGATTTAAAAAAAGTGACATCTTGTGGATGATCACTGGCACTCATCCGGTAACACACTATGCCATACGTCATGCTGTGTGACTAGGCGCCCTGTGGCGAGTCAGCGGGACAAACGCCTTAGGCAGACTAGATGATGGTGGCTCCATCTGTATATTAGACCTTACACATTATGCCGCATGGATCTACATAAGGAAAGAGTTTGAACATACAGTACTGTACCTCCCAACTGTCGCTTGTAACACCTAGTTTTAGCCTCTGGCATGGCTGCTGTCAAAAGGGGCAGGACCTTGGGAGGGTAGAACCTTGGATGTAGGGGACGGTGCCTATCACAGCAGCCTTCATTTGCTTCATTTTTGGGAAAAGTTTTTGACAAAGCAGCCGGTGATCACTGCATAGATGCCATGTGCAGGGAGGGGAGCTGGAGGCTGCCCAGATACTCAGGGAGCGCTTGGAACATCCCCAAAAGTTGGGTTGCTGCGATAGATAGACACTGCCCCCTCCATCCAAGGTCCTGCCCCTTCGAAGCCCTGCCAACTTTGCTGCAGCAGTCACGCCAGAGGCTGCAACCAGGTGTTACAACCGAAAGTTGGGCGATGTGTTCAAACTCCATCCCTTGTGTAGATTAATTAGACTGAATGTGCAAGATCTATTAAGTGGGCAGAATGAGGAGGAGTGGCAGGGGGCAAACCGAAAAATAGACAGTAAGCAAGAATGAGATGTGATTCCACCAGACAAACATTACGCATGCTGGTCTGTGTTATTACTTTGAATTTTAGTAGAAAAGTTTAAATTACTCATTGTACTTACTATAATAATGTGCAGCACTGACTACATAGGGCAGGGGTGCCGCTAAGCTCATAAAAAACGTACAATTGTAGATCAGGACAGTTGGGCAGTACGGTTTACATAATCTCACAGGTGGGTGACAGCAGTGGCGGATTTAGACCTCATAGGGCCACTGGGCAAGGTATTGGGGGCCTCCTCCCTTTAAACAATCCACAGCACTATTTCTTTGCTTCTGATCACAGCTGGCATCTATAGAGTACCTGGGCACATGTACAGTTGGGCATGGGTCATTGGGTCGGCCAAATCAAGGTCAACATGCATTGGGTCGAAACCGATAAATGCTCAGCTGCGTGACCATCGGCATTGTGTACAAATCTAAATCAGTCCCAGTCTTTTGGAAATACAGTAGTGTAACATTTACAGTAACCTGACTGCCCACATACAGTGGATGAAACCATTTTGTGTGTCTAAACATTTCTCATCCTATCAAAGTATATCAAAGGGACTTTTGTAGTGGGAACAGGTCCATGTGATGTCATAATGTCACGTGTTGCACAATGCTCCTCTGATTGTCCCTTTTCAATGGCCGAGATATCTTTATGGTGTCCCTTGTGACCTGCCTAGATTGCCTTTTGGAAAGTCCTCCTCAAGGTGACAGCAGGGCCAAAACTAGGATTTCTGGTGGCTGGGACAAGCAAGAAATTTGGGGCCCCCAACAAAAAAAACCCCTTCTGTTGGGTGGCCCGATAGCAGTGGTTGCTTTTTATATGGGCTCCCCGCTATCCAGCTAATTTAATCTCCTGGGTATTCTCTTTTGCTCCCACACATGCCCGAGATGATGAGGAAGACTTGGGGATGCTCCCAGGCAAAGCGACCCCAGAGTTATTCACCGGGTGGAGTTCTCCAGGACAGGAACATGGCAACGATCTTCTCGCCAACTCTGGCAGCCCAGCAACGTCATCAACATACATGGGCTTGGTGCAGCTTTGTCCTCACAGCTCTGTACTCTCTTCTTCTCACCTTTTTTGGGCGCTGGCTCTTTCCTCTGAGTATCATAGTGTCACCCTTGTGGCATAACATGAGGGGGAAAACACTTGACACGGGCAGCGGCAGACCTCCGGGCAGTGCGGGCCTGAGTTGAGAGGTAGGCTGCCAAGAGTACCGCGGCAAAAGATGCCTACCCTGGTCCAGCGTCCAGGTTGTATGACCCCCTAGCCCCTCCTCCATAGTTACAGCCCTGGTTACAGTCAGGGGCGGCACCAGAGGGGAGGCTGCAGCACAGTTCAATTCTCAAATAGAGGAGGCTCAGCAACTGCCACCAACTGTCATTCCAACCTGACTCACTGGTAGTGGGTGTGGCTCCCCGGTTTGAAATGTGGACTGTGTTGCAGCCCCTCTCTGGAGCCACCACTGGTTACAGTCAATAGAGGCTGCTGCATTCCTATTTGAGTGCAACTCAGAGTAGGTCCCTTCGGGTGCAAAAGTAGTCACATCTATAGGGGACCCATAAATGTACATTCCTCTTACTGTATGTCACTGCATGTAATAACCACAATCTTCACTGTTATATAGTTATAGATTTGTATGTGGGGCTCCAGTAGCGTAACTATATCCCGGTGTGTTTGATAAATGACCGGAGCTGGTTGGTTGATTATTTATCACTGTCCAATGCTTAGTAAATCTGGCCCATAGTGCTCTCTGTCCCACATACTGTTATAATATTTGACATATGATTATACTGATTCCATGGATGACATGGAAGCTCCTCCCTGTTCATGTGAGTCTTGCCCTGATATCTCCTTCCAGGTAAAAGTCACTGGGAAGAGCCCGACTCCCACCACCTGTCCTTGGAGGCCACATCCTATGCTCTCCTCGCACTGCTGAAGTTAAAACAGTATGAACAGGTTGCTCCAGTAGTACGATGGATAACAGAGAGACAGTTCTATGGAGAGGTGTACGGATCAACACAAGTATGTCACTCTTACGTGAACTCACATACTGTAACCAATGTCTGCTTCTTGCTGGATACGGAAGAATCAAAAATTACGGCATGGGTTGACACGGTGTTGCATTGCTGACCATATAGTGGGGGAACTGCTTAGCAAATATAAACAAACATGTTTACATGTATGTAACATATGTGCTGGCTGGTTCTCCAGGGGGTCAGATGCACTGAGTTTATCCGGAGCCATGCGATGACCAAGAATCAGCAAAACGGTTTCACAAACTCCTGATCCCGGCCCCCAAACTCCCATTGGCTACTTTTACGGGAGTCTATGGTGAGAGCCTTGGCAGGAGTTCAGCCAAGGTACACTCTACACCAGGCATGTCCAACGTTGGCCCTCCAGATGTTGTGAAACTACACATCCCAGCATGCTTTGCCACTGTTTTGCTATTAGAGAATGCTAAAACTATTGCAAAGCATGCTGGGATGTGTAGTTTCACAACATCTGGAGGGCCAACGTTGGACATGCCTGCTCTACACTAATAGAAGGGCCATGTGCTCAGGTGTTGGTATTGATACAAAACAAATGTTATGTCATTGCAGGTGGATTATCCCTTATCCGAATTGCTCGGGACCACGGCCATTGTGGATAAGGGATTATTTTGGATTTCAGAATATTTTTTTTACATACTCACCTGGTCCGCTGGCGGTCCCCCGATGTCCACGATGTCCCCTGGCGTCCACGGACAATCGGATTCGTCTTCAGTGGCATCCCTGGCCTGAGGATGCATTGCACATGTGCGTGGGTGCGCCGGTGATGTCACCAGTGCACCCGCACACTGCATCCTTAATACGGGGATTGCCGCTGAAGACGGCTCCGGCGGACAAGGTGACACTGGCGGACAAGGTGACTGCTCCCCACTCACCTCGTCCGCCGGTGTCTACGCCAAAAAAAAACCGAAATAGTCTAAAAACCTATGGTTTTCGGAATATTTTGGTTTTGGGATATAGGGATAATAGATACTTAACCTGTATTTTATGTATCTATCATTTCATTGTCAACCTTCTGTCAGGATCGATCTAATGCATGTTGAGCTTTTGGTGTCGAGCTATTGACTGTGGGGTTTATTTACTAAGATGCGAGATTGAAGATGGGATATTGCTCATAGCAACCAATCAGAATCGACTTATTTATTTAGCACCTCAGAGAAGATACAGATGGGGCCGGGCTCATCTTTGCTGGCGAATCGCCAGAACGTCACCGCTGGCGATCTGCGTGCGCGTCTCAGTGTCCGTGCGCCGGGGCAACGGGACCCTGTCCGTCTCTGCTTCAGGGAGACGGACAGGGTTAGGGGGGTACGGGGAGGCGGTGGGGACCCCGGGTGAATGCCGACAAGCTTGCGGGGACCCAGGGAAGCCGTCGGAAGGGGACGCGCGAGCATACAGATGGCAGGTGGCGGGGGATGGCAGATGGCGTCGCCATCGCCATCCCCTGCAAAGAAGAGCCCGGATCCATCTGTAATATATAGATTCTGATTGGTTGCCCATAGCAACACTCCGTCTTCAATAGATCTCCCTGTCTTTGCTTTTGCACCACCCTTGCTTAGTAATGACATACATAATCGTCTTATTATAATAGTCTTTCTTGCTTGGGCTTTATATTTTCATTTGATTATATAAATTATTATTACTATGTCATATTTGATTGGAAACTCATTAGAAAAGCCTGCGGAGGGTCCACCTTATTATGTTGTCACATGACCAATCATATCTACTTGTCTATGTGTCTTTGTTCTAGGCTACTATCATGGTGTTCCAGGCTCTTGCCCAGTATCAGATAGACTTCCCACTTGTCAAGGATTTGGAAATGGATGTCTCTTACCGGTTACCTGGGAGATCGCAAAGTAAGACTGTCCGCATCAATCAGAAGAATGCCATGCAGGCACGCTCGGAGCAGGTGAGGGCACCTACAGTGTGTTGCCAGAGCGATACACATACCTCCCAACACGATCCATTCCAGGAGGGACAAGACGCTGTATTCCCGGGCTTCCATTCCAGTGGCAGTTGCAGAGTCTCAGGGCTGCAGCACAGTGCAAAATTCAGATAGGGGAACCCCACCAACTGCCACCCCAAACACCACAGCCTGGGACTCACTGGCAGGTGTGGCTCCACTATTTGAATTTTGGACAGTGGTGCAGTCCCACCTCTGCAACTGCTACTGGCAAGGATGTCCAGGAGCAGAGCATTTTGTGCCTCTTGGAATGGGTCATGTTGGGAGGAATGGTACCTATACACATGTAGTACTAGTACCTGTGATGCAGGTATTGGAATGTGGTGGGAGGTCTACAATGTTCTCATAGAAGTGTAGGACACTGGTATAAATGGAGAAATACTTTAATGAGCGACGGAAATTTTGATTTGATGAAATGTGTCTCTTTACAGACAACGGTCAATGGAGACTTTGTGGTCAGTGCAACAGGGAAGGGGCAAGGGACTCTGACGGTAAGTGTCCTACAGTGTTTACAGCAGTTTCTTTTCATGTTTGATGAAAGACAGAAATATATTGGGTCACAGACCAAGGGGCATAGGCAAGAGGGTCCGAGTTTGCCAGTGGTGCGAGATGCTGAACTGACCTCAGATCTTTTTAAATTTAAAGTGGCAATTATTTATAAGGCAAAACCAGGTTGGTTTTGTCTTTTAAATGATTGCTGCTTTAAAAATGCTGCCATTTTTACACAAGCTCCCGCACCCCCTGCTTCTCGCACATTTACCCCGTGGTATACAGGACACAATCACTAAAATATCTGCAACAAGATGGGCAATTGGATATAGCCTCCAGTGCCTTAACCTACCCCTAACCCCCCTCCACCCACTACAGCCTAACCCTGGTATACTTACAATCGGGATATTGACAGATTATTGTCAGCGATGTCTTTATCCGAATGCCGGTCTTATGACCAGTGTCGGGATCGCAGCCTTGGCATCCTGGCTGCTGGTATGCTAACTTGGATATCCAAATGACAACAGCGTATCGCGTCAGGTTATTGACAATGACGTTGTCTTCCCAGGTATTGGCTGTGTATTATGCAATTGAGACGGAGAAGGAGAAGAAATGTAATAACTTTGATCTCACTGTGACAGTTAAGGAGGATCCTTTCGGTGAGTATATGCGTCCTTATAACTGTGACGTGCAGATGAGGCAGCCATTTTGTTGGAGTCATATATAGATGCCCCCTCCCCTGCTCATACATTCATAAAGTGAACACACAAAGGTTCTGTCCATGGGGTATCAGAAAGGTGGCAGAAGGAGTGCATTCCATGGCGGTGTCTGGGAGGATATGCGGTCACTGGGTAGACCATGTCTACGTCGACAGTCACTAGCCCAACCACTAATGGTCGACAGTGACTAGGTCAACACCTTAAAATTGTTGACATTGGCAAAAGGTAGACATGAATACCATAAGCTTGTATCAACCTTTTATCAATATTGACCTTGGATATATCGACCATTTCAAGGTGTTGACCTAGTCACTGTGGACCATTTGTGGTACAGATGGAGCCTTCTTCAACTAGCCTTCTCTGGATAGCCATTGCTCACCAAGGCCTATTGTTCTCATCTGCAATACAATACATAGAACAATACAGTAGGGGATTAGCAGAGGATTAACTCCAACAGCTCTGGCTCACTTAATCCTATTAAAGGGTTAGATGAGGATGGCTCTATCTGTAGTTGTCTACCATTTATACCATAACCGTCCGGGAGGTGGCTACTAATATATGCAAAAATAATTAATTCAGTGGGCGTGTTAATGTAAGTGGCTGCTTACCAAGCCACCGGCATAGGAGGCCATGGTCAGACTGAGACACTGCTCCTGACATAGGACTGTGTTAATGTAAGTGGCTGCGTACCGAGCCACCGGCATAGGAGGCCATGGTCAGACGGAGAAACTGCTCCTGACATAGGACTGTGTTAATGTACAGTAAGTGGCTGCGTACCGAGCCACCGGCATAGGAGGCCATGGTCAGACTGAGACACTGCTCCTGACATAGGACTGTGTTAATGTAAGTGGCTGCGTACCGAGCCACCGGCATAGGAGGCCATGGTCAGATAGGGCTGCTGTAAGTTTGATGATCAGGCAACCAGTAGGAACTAAGGGTGCGCCATTCTGTATTACAGCGTACACAAACGCTACAATTGTCTTCTGTGTCCTGGCCTAGTCGGCTTCATGGCTGTACGCTAGGGACATAGCAGGGGTACAGTATTTGCAGAAACTCACAGATGTATGACCGATATTATCTTCTGCCATGTTGCTTGAGACCCAGAATCAGGCCCATAATGTCAATGACAGTACTTGCAGAGTGCACGAGGTGAGAAAACCCGACAGCCTTGTATGTACCATTATGTAATGTAAGTGTAACACTTTCCACACAGCTAAGAGGCCAGAAGGTTATAAATCAACTGTCAACATGACCATCTGTGCCAGGTAAGCTACTTTATGTACTAATAATACAACGTTCCGCTTCTACTGTACAGTATGTCATATGTAGACACATGCCAGGGGTGGGTATGAAATCCCGGCAGTTGGGATCACACAGTCAGAAGAGGAACAGAGCCATCCAGATGGCTAACCCTAACATTAATATGCCTTAACCCTAACCCAGTGGTTCCCATAACTGTGTGCCGTGGCACCCTGGGGTGCCTCAGGACACTTTAAAATGATTTATGATCAATATAACAGGCGAAACCAGTGCTTGTGGCTGCCAATCATAACATACGTGGACAAACGGTAGCAAATTCTGTAACTGATACTGAGGATGGTCTGTAATATAAATATACTGTGAGGTGTATTTACTAAGATGGGAGTTCTATAGAAGATAAGATGTTACTATGGTAACCAATCAGATTCTATTCATATCTGTTATCTGTTAGGTCCCATAAAAATCAGGATGCCACCATGTCCATCTTTGAGATTTCTATGATGACCGGCTTCACCCCAGACATCAACCAGCTCAGAAATGTGAGTAGCAAGACCAGAGATGTAGCGTGGACCTACTGCACCCTGGACAAATGTGTCTGGTGCCCCTTCCAGTTTCGTAGTCACCCATGGTAGTCACCCATACCATGTCACACCTCCTGGGCAACTGCTGCGTTTATACTGTTTAATTTTACTATGCCTTTGAAGTGACACATAACTAATCAACTTCAATTTTAGAATTGGCAGAAATTTAAAAAATACCTCTCACTCACCATGACTCCCAGCCCCCTTACCTCTCCCCAGTAGCGCACACAGGGGGGGTTTCTGAGTACCGAGAATCACCTTACCTGACGGAAGAGAGAAAGCAGATGTATAACAAATCACTGTGCATTTGCCCCTGTACCCAATGTAATTATCCTCTCATCGTCCATTGTGCCCCTGCTGCACACCAGTTTGCCCCCCCTTAAATTACAACATTCTTCCTGCATATCAATATGCACATCTGTTCAACATGTCCCCCATGTCCACCAACATACCCCCATACAGAAGATTATTCCTCACATTTCACTTTTTCTCACCTTATTTTCTGCATTGGTGTTTGCCAAACAAACTCCAATGCAAACTGGATGCGATTTAAAGTCTTACTAAAAATCTCCATGTCAGAACGTGCGATTTTGCAGCAAAAAATGCAAATTGCATCCTATAAAATGTGCGTTTTTCATAAAATGTGCGAAAAAGACAATTTTTGCGAAAAATTGTTAAAACAAAATTAGCATTCTATTAAATGTCACCCCCTATATTTACCATAGTATCTGCTGCTTTTACCTAGCACTACCGCTGTCCATGGTGCTGACTGCGCTGCAAGACAGTACTGTACATTGCAATGGACAAAGTTTTCAAAAATTGCTGTGTGATTGGCCCGTTCTCTATAACATAATGGTGTCCAAGATCCTAATTATACTAATAAAAATAAACACTATACATTGCATTAAAATATAAACAATAAATACATAAAACCTTTTGGGTGACATTCTATGGGATGCATTTTTTTTTGTGTGTTTTTTTTCCGCAAAAACGGCCGAAATCGCATGTTTTTCTATTTTCGCATATTTAATGAGCTGCGAAAATGTGAAAAAAGTGCGATTTTGCCCAACAAGTTTGACATTCTGGAAATGCGATGGCTGTTTTCCGCAGCACATCACATCCAGATGTTTTCACATTTAAAAGTATACAAATCGCTTATTTAACGGTATGCGATTTGTATAAATGTGTCTAAAATTTGCCCAAAAATCAGACCAGGTTCTGATGGGCGAATTAGCCAGAACCCTGCACAGATCATTGAGATCTGTGCATGGTTCTGGTGGAAAAAAAGGGTTAAACAGTTAAAAAAAAACAACCAACAGCGCGGGGTCCCCCGCCAGAGCATAACCAGCCCCGGGCTCATTGAGTCGGTGCTGGTGACATAAAATCACGGTCCCTGACAAATAGGGGTCCCCTTGATTTAATGAAACCAGCACCAGGCTCAAGGTCCGGCGCTGGTTCCCAAAATACGGGGGACAAAATGACTAGGGGTCCCCCGCATTTCAAGAACCAGCACCAGACCCAACCAGCCAGCAGGGTAATGCCACAGCTGGGGGACACTTATTATATAAGGTCCCGCGGCCAAAACATTATCTCCCTGGCTGGTCAGCATGGGCAGGGGTCCTGGGGAAGTGGGGACCCCCCCAAAGAAGGGGTCCCCCCCTCCAGGACTTACCAGCCCATGCTGAAAGTCCGGGGCTGTCCCCGATGCCCCTGGGCGGTGGGCATCGGGCTGATGAAAAGTGTAAAAAAAATAATAAAAACTATTGTCTTATACTGTAGAACTATGAGTCCCAGCAAGCCTACCCCGCATGCTGGGACTTGGAGAACCACAAGTCCCAGCATGCGGGGCATTAAAGGGCCCGCTGGCACTTGTAGTTCCACAGTACAAGAAATAGTTAAATAAAACACACACTGACACCCAAAAAAATAAACGTTTAATACATCCACAGCCCACACATACTGATACTTACCTACCTTGAGCCCGTGGGTCGGTCCCTGGATCTGGGGTCCGGGGCCCGGTGTTCCAGGGCAGAAGAGTCCGGTTCCGGGGCCTTGGTCCCGATTCCGGGGCTGGTCCGGGGCTCCAGGGCAGAAGAGTCCGGTTCCGGGGCCTTGGTCCTGGTTCCGGGGCTGGTCCGGGGCTCCAGGGCAGAAGAGTCCGGTTCCGGGGCCTTGGTCCTGGTTCCGGGGCTGGTCCGGGGCTCCTGGGCTAAGAAAGGAAATCCTACTCACCTGGTCCCCGGCGACGACCCCGGCATCTTCAGCTCCAGACGCGCTGCTTCCAGCTGGGAGCAGCGCGTCTGGAGCTGAAGATGCCGGGGTCGTCGCCGGGGACCAGGTGAGTAGGATTTCCTTCCTTAGGTACCCCTTAGGATTACTACGGATCCAGGACCCCGGAATCTTCAGCCCAGGAGCCCCGGACCCCGGACCAGCCCCGGAACCGGGACCAAGGCCCCGGAACCGGACTCTTCTGCCCTGGAGCCCCGTACCAGCCCCGGAACCAGGACCAAGGCCCCGGAACTGGACTCTTCTGCCCTGGAGCCCCGGACCAGCCCCGGAACCAGGACCAAGGCATGCGGGGTAGGCTTGCTGGGACTCATAGTTCTACAGTATAAGACAATAGTTTTTATTATTTTTTTACACTTTTCATCAGCCCGATGCCCACCGCCCAGGGGCATCGGGGACAGCCCCGGACTTTCAGCATGGGCTGGTAAGTCCTGGAGGGGGGGACCCCTTCTTTGGGGGGGTCCCCACTTCCCCAGGACCCCTGCCCATGCTGACCAGCCAGGGGGATAATGCTTTGGCCGCAGGACCTTATATAAGGTGAAAAAGGCAGTCCTGCGCACCGCTGACAACCCGGCAATTTAGACTCCTCCGGCAATTTAGAAGTCTAGATTTAGACGGCTAAATCCAGACTCCCTGCAAACCGCTAAGATGGGGGCATCTAAATTTAGACGGTAAAGCATCTAAATTTAGTAGGGTCTAGGGGTACACTATTAAACCTGTTCACAATTACACTAGTCGACGTAACAGCTGTCGACCTTGTTAATTCCACTATCCACGCCAACCCGAAGCGTGGCGAGCGCAGCGAGCCCGCGAGGGGCGGCGGTACGCGTCCTCCGCCCTTTTCATACCCCCACTATCCACGTCGGCGTGGAGTTGATTTTATAAAGTGTGGCAAGCGCAGCGAGCCACCGAGCCCGAAGCGTGGCAAGTGGACGCGGATACCTGTGAAGCCCGCAAGGAGAACGCGGATACCTGTGAAGCCCGCGAGGGGACGCGGATACCTGTGAAGGTATCCGCATCCCCTCGTGGGGCTCGCTGCGCTCGCCACGCTTCGGGATCGCTGCGCTCGCCACACTTTATAGAATCAACTCCACGCCGACGTGGATAGTGGGGGTATGAAAAGGTCGTAGGATGCGTACCGCCGCCCCTCACGGGCTCGCTGCGCTCGCCACGCTTCGGGTTGGCGTGGATAGTGGAATTAACAAGGTCGACAGCTGTTACGGCGACTAGTGTCATTGTGAACAGGTTTAATAGTGTACCCCTAGACCCTACTAAATTTAGACGCTTTACCGTCTAAATTTAGATGCCCCCATCTTAGCGGTTTGCAGGGAGTCTGGATTTAGACGTCTAAATCTAGACGTCTAAATTGCCGGGGTGTCCAGTTCAGGGAGTCTGGATTTAGACGCTTTAGCGTCTAAATTGCCGGGTTGTCAGCGGTGCACAGGAGTCTGGATTTAGACGCTTTAGCGTCTAAATTGCCGGGTTGTCAGCTGTGCGCAGGACTGCCTATTTCACTGTGGAACTACAAGTACCACAGTGACCTGTCAGCGCTGGGTGCACTGCTGCTGCCCAGCGCTATGCTGATAACGTAGCTTACATAAGGAAAGCAGCCACGCGCTGCGCTGAGAACAGCTAGAGCGGCACGCGCACAGTAAACACAGAGTCTGGCAGACTGCCAAGTTTCAAAGTTTCACTGTGCGCGCGGTGGCACCGTGAAACTACACAAGTACCAATCAAGGGGACCCCTATTTTTCGGGGACCGTGATTTTATGTCACCAGCACCAGCTCAATGAGCCCGGGGCTGGTTATGCTCTGGCGGGGGAACCCGCGCAGTTTTTTTTTTATTTTAAATTGTGATTTCCTGCAAATGTGCGATTTTCAGACCTGAAAATCGCACATTTTCAGGACTAAAGAAATCGCATTAAATCGCACCTATTCGCACTATTTGGCCCGTTTTTCGCATCTCATTAAATATGCGTAAAACGGCCCAATCTTGCGATTTTCAAAAGTGCGAATAGGTGCGATAAAAAACATGCAGATTTTACCATATCCCATAGAATGTCACCCATAGTATTTGCTTCAAATATTTAACAAAATATTTAAAACCACAGTACTGTTAAATAACTAACCTGAAAAGAGGTAACAATTAGAAACACCACCCTTTAGGAGTTTAATCTAGCATCCCCGGACCCCTGGAGTGATGAAAACGGGGGTATGGCCATGAGACCACTCCTCCTTTTATTAAGGCCATACCCCCTCCCAGTGCTCACACCCCTTTTTTCAAGGTGCGCTATATAATCCCTGCTGCCACAGATGTTATGAATATGCACAAACTACTGTTCATTTATGTCCTGAACCATGTAACCTACCGATATGTTTTCGGATTGTGGGAGGAGACCGGAGTACCCAGAGGAAACCCACGCATGCATTGGGAGAATGTTCCTACTCCACACAGTGAGGACTGTGGTGAGAATCAAACCAAAACAACTTGGTTTGATAAGTTCAGCTTATTGAGTCATTTTAATTACTAGACTGCCTTGCCAGCCATAATTTGGCCATTATGTTTTCCCTTTTGTTTGCCAAGTGAATTTGTCAGAATAGGTGTGAAAATTTCCAAGCAAGCATTTTGTATTCATCATGATGGCCTGTCATGTTTACCTTATATCGGAAATATAATCTTTTTTTACACAACATTTTTTATTTGAATTTCTATAACAACTGTGAGCGACGCCGGCATATTTAGCGGGTATTGTGAACTGGCACTCAAATGGTTTATAAGTGAAAGTTTGTGGCATCAAATGTATGTTTAGGATATTCAAATTAAAAATATATATTCAGTTATATGCAGAACACAACATGGTGCGTTTCATTGTGGCTGTAACTTCTTCAGAGAAAGTTACAAAAACAAGAGACTGACCCCTTTTTTCTTCTTTAAATTGCATTTGAATGACAGTATACAGTAGGTGAGACAATGGTGCTAGCTCATGGTAAGATTCAGCTCACGTTATACCTAGACATTTTGGTATGGAATTGGGAATTAGAACATATCTACACTATGGATGCATATGAAATTATCACGTGTGTTATTTACATTGAATATTTCCCTATAATTGCAGCTTAAAAAAGGTGTGGACAGAATCGTCACCAACTATGAGATCAGTAAGGGAGAGTTTAATAATGGAACATTAATCCTGTACACCGACAAGGTGAGAAATTATTTTCATTAATCAAAAATAGCACTCGCTATAACCCTCAGTTGTTCTTGGCTGTTCTTCTTCAATGTTCCTTAATACTAAAATACTTGGTTCTTTCTACATTACGTAAAATGCTTTTGAGCCCAATGAGTCTATTGGCCTTGAGATTCTAAACAGTGTAGTAATGCCCCTCGGATGCTGAACGGGAGGGGGGTATTCTAGACTAGAAAGATAAACAAAACAGATTTCCCCCAGCACACCAAAGGGGCATTAGCAATACTATTTGGTAGCACATAATTCAGAAATCTGAGTTATATATATAAAGTTATATATATAGAGGGTGGAGAGGAACAGGCACTTCGTCGGACTTAGCAATAGCAGGAAAAAACTGGACACAAGGGTCTTGCAGAATGCAGCATATATATATATATTTGCAAAAATATAATAAGCCTCCAGGCCAAAAATATAATAAGCCTCCAGGTCAAAGTCATGGCTGCTCTGATACTGGAGGTCCCTACAGGATAACAGTCCCCACCGGAAGATATTTTTAGATTAGCTATGGACGCTGCAAGACGAGTGTCTTCATTGGCAAACTTCTCTTGTAGCGCATTATGTCTGGTCTTTTCATATGGACAGAGCTGTTCTGGGTACCAAGCATTAGTTCCAACCCAAGGTGGTGTTAACATTCCACCTGGAGCAAGGTTTTGGTTCTTCTCGAGCAAGACCTTAGCCATAGTTTCTGAAGACTCTGCTGCTTTTTTGTGGTTAGAGCTACATAGATAGACTTCCTTGTGAAGGACAAATATCCTCCTTGTTCTCTTCTATACTTTATTCAGTATATAAGGAAGGAAAACAAAACAGATGCTGTCAGAATAGATTTCAACTGCCATCAGACATGGTTATATCTCAGAGTAAACTCATAGTCTGAATATCCTTTTGCCCCAATCTACCAGAATGTTGAGCGCCTCCAGGGTGGTAGGGCATGGAGTTGCTCTGCTGTCCATACATTCATTCCAAAGATGCCAGGATTGAATGTAGCCGTCACATCCCCTAGTGACAATTATGGAATGTCCTAGGTTTGAATGTCCAACTTTTAAATATTTTTTTTTTAAATAATAGTTAGGGGGGGGTCACTGTTTACATGTGACTACTGTTCTTACTTAATGACTTCTGTTCTTTTATACCCTATGGGCAAATGCCAGAAGGGCTGCTAGTCCGATGTTCTACTCTGGCCATATAGAGAGATCAGGACTGGCCTAACACTCTTCTCCGGCTCACATAGAGAGTGGCTCTCTGAGCAGCTACACCTGGCACACAGAGATAGGGGGGCAAAAGACCAGGCCCTGGTAACTTGCGGCACTTGACCAAATGCACACATTGCGAAGATATGTAAGGCAGCCTAGATCCATCCCCACCTGTGGGCTTTGTTTTATAGCCGCACCTACTGCACTGAAAGTCTCATTACACACACATTCTGCTGCACCTAAGAGACACTGAGATGGCCAATTATCGAAGGTGCTGCATCGTTGTACAAAGATGCTGAGATTAGCAATGTCACCAGTGGGCGTCACCCTACCTTTTCAAATGGCAGCAGCATTAGCTTATAGTCGCACATCCACTGCTTACAGGATCCCAACTGCTATTGCAAGAGCTTCCTTCTCTGAGATAGACCCAAGGATCCATTGTTCTGTGAGATGGTAGTGGGTTGATGCCAAAAAAAATTCTGATATCATTTAGTAAATTGTGATTTATTCATCATTCATGATATTGTATTCTCGCACAGATATCCGACAAAGAGGAGGAATGTATACAGTTAAATCTCCACCAGTACTTTGTAGTTGGTCTTATCCAGCCAGCGTCTGTCACAGTGTATGACTATTACTCCCCAGGTAAGGGCTTATCCAGCCAGCGTCTGTCACAGTGTATGACTATTACTCCCCAGGTAAGGGCTTATCCAGCCAGCGTCTGTCACAGTGTATGACTATTACTCCCCAGGTAAGGGCTTATCCAGCCAGCGTCTGTCGCAGTGTATGACTATTACTCCACAGGTAAGGGCTTATCCAGCCAGCGTCTGTCGCAGTGTATGACTATTACTCCCCAGGTAAGGGCATATCCAGCCAGCGTCTGTCACGGTGTATGACTTCTTGGCGCCACTGCTAGTGTAAAGTCCTGTACACACTGGGTAATTTTAGCCGTAATCCCTGGCTAAATGGTCGCTGAGTGACCATATCCCCTGTGTACGGGACAATATCACTAGGAGCGTGCTCCCGCGACAAGCCTTTTACTGGACGCTGGTCCTGTGATTTTTACCTTTTTTTGTTGCAAGTGTCTCCGTTTTCATCGGTGTCCAGCTGGTTGCTGATGAAAACTGGACACTGAGCAATAAATCGCTGAGCGATATTAAGACAAAATTACCCCTTAAGAACTCCAGTGGAACCACCAGCATTTTAATTTTTTAATTCCGCGTCTTCACCAACACGTTTATCACAATTTAATCTGGCAAGACTTTCAAGTAACAGACTTACATTTATGTATTTTCTCTCTTGATAGAAAACCGCTGCTCTAAATTCTACCACTTGGATGACAGCAGCAAACTTCTGGGCAGGATCTGCCAGGGAGACGTGTGTCGCTGTGCAGAAGGTAAAATGCGCAAAGTAAAGCAACTGTGTGTATACAGTAGCTACAGTATAATTCATTAGCAATGCAATTACATTCCTACAGTACCAATAAAATCAGATAGATCGTATTCTCCCTGTGCCATTACATACTGTGATAGAAATTCTAATTGAACCTAATCAAATCCCCTAAATTTTGTGGATCCGAACAGGACCAAAACTGCACCGGACCCTCCCAAGGGCATCCGATCCCAACTGAGTTTAATTCTTCCATCGGTTCAGAACATGGATTTTACATATGAATTTTGTGTTTTGGATTGGAAAAATCAATGGTTTTGGTAGTCTTTATTATAATTTGTATTATTAATAATAATAATAATAATAATAATAATAATAATTAATAATACATTTTATATAGGTTTCCTTTGATGGAGTATCATCATATTGACAGGGGTACGGCATGATTGGTCATTGTCAGTTATACAGTGAAATGCACTCACCCTATCCACTAATACGGGCAGATTTACTAAATCTTGGAGAGAGATAAACAGCTGCCGAATTGGCTCCTAAGTGTCATTTTTCAAACACAGCCGGTAACATGGCTGATTGCCGGGTACTTTTTCGCTGCCCACTTGATCTCATTCTAAGGCTTAGCACATAGACCCAAGAGAGCGATACAGTGGATGGAGGTAAAGCTCCAGCCAATCAGCTCCTAACTGCCATGTTACTGGCTGTGTTTAAAAATGACAGGAGCTGGTTGGTGGTTTATCTCTCTCCAATGATTACTACATAGATTCCTTATTGTCTTCTGTATCCTCTCTTATGGCTCCTTACTTTAGGATCTAATAAAGGATTACTCACTGCAGCTCCAAACTGTCCCAATTTTTGCGGGATCGTCCTGTGTTTTTGGGACAGTACCACATCCCACGTGGGGATGGCAGTGTTCCATGGTGGGAGGGAGCAGTTGGGAACAACAGCGGACCGGCACTGCTCTGCATGTGCACATCGTCTATTCCCAGAGACAGAGGGGCTGGGGGCATGGCCAGCAGCTCAGAGCACTGACCATGCTCCTACAGCAGCTAAAATGGGGGCATGGCCTTGTGGGTGTGATGCAATGTGTAGTTCACTCCACCTGACTGCTAGGCCATATCCCCAAATTTGGGGGTCCGCCAGGTGTACTCCAAAGGTTGGGAGGTATGTTCTATTTCTTAGTAGGACTCACTGATGAGTTGTATCTCCCGTCTTGCAGAGAACTGTTATATGCAGCAGCAAATAGAGGAGGTGGATGCTCTAGAACGACTCAAAAGAGCGTGCGACGTGGCTGTGGACTACGGTGAGACTATTATAATATTGTTGTCCCATCGTTTTGCTTGTAGGAGCTGATTCCATACATTGAAGTTGTAGCCTTCTGAGTCTGGGTGTGGTATAATGGACCGAAAATCGGGATTCCGACGTCGGTATACTGACCATCGGAATTCTGACTGTTGGAATCCCGATGGGAGGTCATTTTGCACCCCTGAGTATTTGTGGTTCTAATTAATCACTATTATTCGCTTTTGATTGTCTACATACGGCGATGGCATTTCAAGTAACTGATATTTTCCTCACAGTCTACAGGACGAAGTTGACGGCCATTGAGCACCGGGGCAACTTTGACGTATATGACATGACTATTGTTGAACTCATTAAGGCTGGTAATTGAATCAAATTAATTCATATATATATATATATATATACTTAATTTGTTTGGTTGTGCAATTAGCATTACTTGACAGGTTCCAGGTGGTGTCTGCTTAGTGTCATTTTGTTGATGGGGTTTCAGTTGAGCAGCAATCTTTTTTTTTTTTCCGATGTGTTTTTGAGAGGCCTTTGCCTTTTTTCTGTATCTGTAGCATTTTGTAAATTTTTTGGGGGTATTTTTGAAACTTTTGGATTGATTTCATTCAGGAGACATTGTAGCTTCACTTGAACTCCCAACCCTCCCAATTTTGCTTCTCAGGCCAATTGCCACCCCTCTGAAGTTTTCATCCAAAATTGCCGGATCTGACCACATTTTTTTTAAACCCCATGTCCTCTACCCTATCTTTGTTATGCAACTTTGCCATAGCTTGCTTTCCTGACCCACTTTGTGAAGTGGCTGAACCTTTTTTGGGCCCCAGGACCCCCACGGGGTCAGGATTGGAGGGTCTTAGCAGCCGTTGTGAAGGGGTCCCCCGTATTTCGGAAATCAGCCCCGGACTCTTGGACCGGTCCTGGTTCCAAAAATACGGGGGACAAAAAAATCTGGGGGTCCCCCGTATTTTGAAACCAGCACCGGGCTCCAACAGCCATCGGTGTCATGCCAAAGCTGGGGGACACTTTTTATATAAGGTTTCCCGACCGAAACATGAGAACCGTGGCTGGTCAGCCTTGGACGGGGTAACAAGGGGGATGTACACCCTGCGCTATACTTCCAATATGAAAAATATTACGTACACAGTGGTTTGGTGAAAATAAAAATGGATGTTTATTATAGTCTGCCATTTGAACAATAATAATAATAGAAGCAATGCAACTAGTATTTATAATAATAATAAGATACAAATTATTATATAGGATAGTATGCTAGCAGTATGCTACAGTATTACACGATATAAATGTATCAGCTAATACCGGTATACATATACATAAGGACTGGGGGTCACAAGACAAAAATAAAAGAGTCCAATGCAAATGCAAATCAGGTGCAGCTTAATTAGCTGTTAGAAAAAGTCTTTTAGGATAGTTGGAGTGATTTGAAGTAAACGAGTACCTGTTTCTAGGGTACAGGGGGTCTGCCGGCAGACTTACCCGTCAGTGCCGTATTGTGCAAACGGCGTTGGCGGGATCTCCACAAACATCTTGGATGGGGTACCTGGGGGAGTGGGGACCCCCCCCCCCCAGGCTTCACCCGTTCAGGGCTGAAGCCCGGGCTGTCACCGGCGTCCATGGCCAGTGGCTGACGGCCTGATAGGGTTAATTCACACATTCCTAACATTGCTTTATGCAGGGGAACTACAAGTGCCAGCAGACCTCCCCCGCATGCTGGGACTTGGAGAACCACAAGTCCCAGCATGCGGGGCATTAATGGGCCCGCTGGGACTTATAGTCCACCTGTAAAAAGAATGTTAAAATAAAAGACACACACACACACTGAAAAGTATAATTTTATTACACACACATACACACACATCTCACTTTTACACCAACACACTTACCAATCCAGGATCCAGCGCTGGTCTGTCTCCTCCAGAGCCAGCTCACCCCGCACTGACAGCGGGGTGAGCCGGCTTTATCTGGCGCAGCTAACAGCCTTTGTAGTGCTGTCCCAGCGCTACAGAGGCTGAGAGCGTGATTGGCTTATGCCTCTCCATGGAGACGCATAGCTCAGCCAATCAGGGCTGAGCTATGCGTCTCCATGGAGATGCATCGGCCAATCATGCTATCAGCCTTTGTAGCGCTGGGACAGCGCTACAGAGGCTGTTAACTGTGCCGGACAAAGCCGACTCACTCCACTGTCAGTGCGGAGTGAGCTGGCTCTGGAGGAGACAGAACAGCGCTGGATCCTGGATTGGTAAGTGTGTTGGTGTAAAAGTGAGGTGTGTGTGTATGTGTGTAATTAAGTTTTCAGTGTGTGTGTGTGTCTTTTATTTTAACAATCTTTTTACAGGTTGACTACAAGTCCCAGCAGGCCCATTTATACCCCGCATGCTGGGACTTGTTGTTCTCCAAGTCCCAGCATGTGGGGGAGGCCTGCTGGCACTTGTAGGTCTCCTGCATAAAGCAATGTAACGTATGTGAGAATTAACCCTATCAGGCCGGCGACCACTGGCCACGGACACCGGTGACAGCCCAGGCTTCAGCCCTGGACGGGTGAAGCCTGGGGGGGGGACACCCCTTTATTGGGGGGTCCTCACTCCCCCAGGTACCCCGTCCAAGGCTGACCAGCCACGGTGCTCATGTTTCGGCCGGGAAACCTTATATAAAAAGTGTCCCCTGGCTGTGGCATGACACAGAGGGCTGTTGGAGCCCGGTGCTGGTTTCAAAATACGGGGGACCCCCAGATTTTTTGTCCCCCCTATTTTTGGAACCAGGACCGGTCCAAGAGTCCGGGGCTGGTTTCAGAAATACGGGGGACCACTACGCTTTTTGTCCCCTGTATTTTTGGAGCCAGGTCTGGCTCAATGAGCCCGGGGCTGGTTATGCTCAGGAGCGGGGACCCCACGCCATTTTTTTATTTTACTTTTACACATATTTTAACACAGAACCATACACAGACCTCAATGATCTATGCATGGTTCTGTCAAATTCGGCAGTCAGAACCTGGTCTATTTTATTGGCGATTTTTAGACATTTTTTTTTGCTGATTTCCAAATTCACACACCATTAAATTGGCTAATTATATAGTTTTCAATGGGAAAACATTTGGATGCGAATTGAGAAATCGCCACTTCTAAATGTGCAAATTCACGGCAAAAAGTGCAATTTTTTTTGCCGCAATTCGCATTCCATTAAGTTGGCGATTTAGGAAAAAAAGTGCGAATTCGGACGTTTTTGCGAAAAAAATCGCCAAAATTTAAAAATCGCACCCTATTAAAAGTCACCCCCTGAGTCAGTCGCATGATGGATAGCCTTAATTTTTCCATCTGGAGTGCTGTTTGTCATGTGAGTTACAAATTGCTTACAGCAAGGGTGAGATGTAGCGGAGTGCAGTTTTTTTTGTCACTGCAAGACGTCCGATATTTACCACATTCTGCACAATACTACATGTGAGATTTTTGGTAAACGTTCTATAAATTGTATCCAACAGATGGAGCCAAGATTATTCATCCCGACAGCATACCTAGATGCCATTTACCATTTACCTAGATACCTAAATGCAAATAAACGTGTTGCAGCAATCTTACCGTAGCCGATACAGCATAAGTATAACTGATGGCAAGAGATCGCTGGGAACGTAATGAGACGCACATACTGCAGTGCCCTTACATCAGACATGTCCAAACTATGGCCCCCAAGCTGTTGTAAAACTACAAGTCCCATCATGCCTTGCCACAGTTTTGTTTTTAGGTAATGCTAACACTATGGCAAGGCATGCTGGGATGTGTAGTTTCACAACAGCTGGAGGGCCATAGTTTGGACATGCCTGCCTTACATAGTGTAAACTACAGTATGCAGTCGGGATACGGTCATTTGGTCACCAGCATGATGGTCGACAAGCATTTAGGTCGACATGCAGGAAGGTCCACATGACTTAAGGTTGACATGCAGGAAGGTCAACAGTGTCAATAGAACAACATGGGTTTTTTGAGCCGAAATGTGCCGACAGCAGGTATTTCATGCCCTACCATCCACTAGGGTGTGGTGGGAGAATAAAATAGTGTGCCGAGCGTAATGTTGACTGTGTTGACATTCCGGTAAAAAAAACAAAAAAAACCATGTCGACTTTTTCAATGTCGACCTTACCCAAGTCGACCTAATGACCCTGTCCACATAAAGTCGCGTCGACCTTCCTGCATGTCGATTTTAACTCATGTCAACCTAAATGCATGTTGACCTAATGTTTGTTGACCATAATGCTGGTGGCCGAATGATCCATACCCCCACAGATGTGGGCTCACATGTAGTCCTGGTTGAAACCCGGCAGCCATTTTGTTAACCCAAGTCTGGCCTGCTTCAGTACATACTTTGACCATAAGTATCCTTGCTCATATATCTCCAAAGCCCATATTGAATAGTGTAATGAGCCGCATGCCGCACACAGACAGGAGGAGGTATGCAGGCAGGGGGTGGTATGCAAGAAGAAGGTGGAATGAAGGCAAGAGGAGATATGAGAGCATGGGATGGCATGGACCTCCTCCTGCATTTGCATTGCTAAGGATTACTGAATCAGGCCATTAATCAAGCTCCAAAAAATATATACATGTAGTGCTTGACAACGATAAACTTAGTCATCTAGAGATGGCACTTGTTCCCGCACCTCCTTCTTATAGGCCCATACACACTAGACGATATTGGTCACAATATCACTCAGAAAGGGCTTTCTGAGCCTAGTGTGTACACCCGAGCGTCGCTAGCAGCCCCCTCCCTCATGCAAGCATGTTCGGACAAGGGAGACCTTGTTAACGACCGTCATGCTGCGGCAGCATGACTGGCGCCCCCCCCCCCCCCAGCCACACCTGGTATCGGGAAGTGTGTATGCACTTGCTGATGCCTCCCCCTCCCGAGTCGCCAATATGGGTGTCAAATGGGATCTTCTAGTGTGTATGGGCCTTATGAGACGGTCACCTGGTGTTGCAAAGAGGGATCCGATTGGATCTTCTGACCTTGTTCCTCACATTCCACTGGTCATAGTTGTAGTGTGCATACATATCCACCAGCACCAAAAAGTCAGATGTGGCAGTGTTAGGTTTCACCAGTACAGTGGCGTAGCTACGTTAGGGCCCCCCCGTCGCCGCCCCGACGAGCACCCCTACCCCGCCGCCCATGCAAACCCCCCCTCAATCCCCGACAGCCTTACCTATCGCGCTGGTCCCGGCGGCTCCGTTCTTCTGCTGAGGACCACCAGAAAATGGCCGCCCCCATACAGCAGACAGTTTCAGAGAACTGTGTGCTATATGGGGGCGGCCATTTTGTGGTGGTCCTCAGCAGAAGAACGGAGCCGCCGGGACCAGCGCGATAGGTAAGTCTGCAGGGGATTGAGGGGGGGTTTAACTATAGCACCGCAGCCCCCGGCGCCCCCACATGCACAGCGCCCCCCCTGCGGTGGCGGGGGCTGCGGTGCTATAGTTACGCCCCTGCACCAGTACTAAAGTAGTAGTGAAAGATCACGGAGCAGATGGTCTTCAGATCAGCTGTCTACACATGGCAGCAAAGTGGATTTACTTCTCTTAGCATGTTGGGTAACGTATCAGGAGCCACCGGCCCCGATAACAGTATATGGGGCCACCGGCCTCGATAACATGATATTCTACCGAATCTGCTATGTTGCATGCTACAACTCCTAAATTTTGCAGACATTTTAAAATTTTATTGGAAGTTTTAATTTGCACAACATACAATGTAACGGTTACTATTACTGCCTCACAGCGCTGAGGTCGTGGGGACGATTCCCACCATGGACCCATATATTATCCCCATCCTTGCATGGGTTCTCTCTGGGTTCCTCCCACAAACCAAAAACATACAGGTAGGCCAATTGGCTCCCAACAATATTATTCCTAAAATGAATGTCTGTGTGTGCGTGTACATGTGGTAGGGAATATAGATTGTAAGCTCCAACGGGGCAGGGACTGATGTGACTGTTCAACTAAACTCTGTTATTTAGAACATTCTAGAAGATAATAGCTAGGATTTGAAATAGAACTCTATTCTAAATTTCCCCCCTATGTGTTGTTTTCTGATTGTGCTAATTTCCGGTGACTGCTGAGAAATCTTGTTTATATGCCTTATTGTCCTATCCTAGGCACGGATCAGGATCCTCAGCATAAGAGCCGCAGTTTCATCAGTCACGCCAAATGTCAGAAAGCCTTACAGTTACAGGAAGGGCAGGATTACCTGATCTGGGGTGTGAGCAAGGATCTGTGGTTCACGGGTTCTGAGTAAGTAACTACACAGAGAAGTTAGTGGTACAGTAGAATCAGTGTCTGTTATTTTCTTTCTCCAGATAATAGAATCTAGGCTATAGAGGGTCCTAACTGTTCTTTAAAGTAGACCAGAGTGTCTGAATCTGTGATACGCTGGTAAATTACCCATAGTTAGCCCACATTTATTCACCTTGGCCACACCGGGGGACTACTACCCCAGAAATCAGCCCTGCCCCCTCTGTCCTTTCACTTTTACCTCACTGCATCCGCATCACACTGTATTCCCCCACTGCCAACCTCCAGCAGTTTCCCTACCACGGGGTTGCCTACCCTCTGGGGAAGCCGTCCGTCCCATGTCCACCCCCTTGGCGAGGGGGGGAGGTCCGTAGGTCAAATGACGCGAGTTTGTCTAAAATGATGCGATCACCACACCCCAAGCAAGTCACTCTTCCCATCCCATGTCTCCTCCCCGCACCTTTTCACTCCGTGCGGCGAAGTAGGTAGGTATGCCCTACTGTGGCCATCCAAAGTAATCTTACCTCAATTACTCTATGCCCTTGACTTTGCCACCATGGGCGAGATGTACTAAGCCTTGAAAAGTGATAAAATGGAGAGAGAAAAGCCTCCAACCAATCAGAGCCTACCTTTTACTTTTCAAACACAGCCTGTGACATGGCAGGTAGGAGCTGATTGGCTGATTGGCTTATCCCTCTCTATCTTATCGCTTTTCAAGCTTAGTACATCTGGCCCCATGTGTGAAGAGCATTTAAGCATTTTACTGTTGATTTCCCCTATTGCACATGCACCGTCATTGCAGACACATAAGCAGTAGAGATCCTGCATATGCCCAGAGCAGGGGCTGGCTGGCAACTTTTAGCCTAGGGGGCAAGTCCAGAGCACTGGCCCATACCACCCCCCCCCCCCACCCCCCAACCTTCTGGAAGACGGAATGCTTGTTGCGCGCCGGCGGCGCGCTGAAAAATTAGGCATGTGGCCTATCATAAGGGGCGTGGCCTGTACCATGATTGTATTGTGTACCTGCAGATTGCACATTGTGATGCTAATTACACATTATGCCACACACCTTGATGCCCATTACACCCCATACTGTGATGGCAATTACCCAATGCTCTCCACACCGTAATGCCCATTACGCCCCATACCATGATGCCCATTACACCACCCAATGTGATGTCCACAGTGCCAGATTTGCCCCCACAGTGCCAGATATTCCGCCACAGTGCCAAATACACATTTGCCCCCACAGTACCAGAGACACATATGCCCCCACAGTGCCAGATATTCCTCCACAGTGCCAGATACACATATGCCCCCACAGTGCCAGATATTCCCCCACAGTGCCAAATACACATATGCCCCCACAGTGCCAGATATTCCGCCACAGTGCCAAATACACATTTGCCCCCACAGTACCAGAGACACATATGCCCCCACAGTGCCAGATATTCCTCCACAGTGCCAGATACACATATGCCCCCACAGTGCCAGATATTCCCCCACAGTGCCAAATACACATATGCCCCCACAGTGCCAGATATGCCCCACAGTACCAGAGAAACATATGCCTCCACAGTGCCAGATATTCCGCCACAGTGCCAAATACACATATGCCCCCCACAGTGCCAGATATGCCCCACAGTGCCAGAGAAACATATGCCTCCACAGTGCCAGATATTCCGCCACAGTGCCAAATACACATATGCCCCCCACAGTGCCAGATATACATATGCCCCTATAGTGCCAGAGACACATATGCCCCCACAGTGCCAGATATGCCCCCACAGTGCCATAGACACATATGCCCCTATAGTGCCAGAGACACATATGCCCCCACAGTACCAGATATTCCCCCCCACAGTGCCAGATACACATATGCCCCCACAGTGCCAGAGACACATATGCCCCCACAGTGCCAGATATGCCCCCACAGTGCCAGAGACACATGCCCCCACAGTGCCAGATATTCCCACACAGTGCAAGATACACATATGCCCACACAGTGCCAGAGACACATATGCCCCCACAGTGCCAGATACACATATGCCCCCACAGTGCCAGATATTCCCCCACAGTGCCAAAATACACATATGCCCCCACAGTGCCAGAAACACATATGCCCCACAGTGCCCGAATTTCCCACCAGCAACTCACCATTGTTGCTGTCTCTCCATCTGCTGCTTCTGCTGCTGGGGGGAGGGGGGGGGGGCAGGGGAAAGCGCAGTACATGCCCCTCCTGCCCACCGGTGAGGCTACTACCGACACTCTGGAAGCCACGGCCAGCGCAGGAGGGTTGGAGGAGGTGGATCCAGCGCGGCCCGCAGCCAGTGACTGGGTAAGCGGCCCGGGGGGCACATGGCACCCTGCACCCCGGCCCAGCCCGTCCCTGGCCCAGAACATACAGTAGGAGATGGTTTGCATACATCTTTTCAGACAGGGGGGCCCAGGGGTACTGAAGACCTGCCCCCGCTCCCCCTGTCAGCAGCATTCTAGGGGCGGGCTTGATGTAGACATCATCAAACCCTGCCCCCAGTATGGCAAATCCCACAATTTGTGGGTCGTCGAGGAGGGGACGGGTCTAAAATGACACAATTTGCATATTTAGCACCGCCCCCTCCTCCCCAGGTCGCGGTAATTTAATACTGATGTGGGGGAGATGCGGGGGTCTGGCGGTATCCAGGAGGATTGCCCAACTTTCTGGGGGGCCGGGAGGGGGACCTGATTTTTGGGAGTCTTCCCGGCCATTCCGGGAGGGTAGGCAACCCTGCCCATATTTTTCGGGGGAGATTATTGGTGCATAATCAGGAGTTTGTACAGAAGTTTCCGTAGTGATGAGGCGTTTCTCTCCCCTGACACCATATTCTGTATTCCTGCAGGTATTCCTATATAATTACCAAGGACTCCTGGGTTGAGAAATGGCCAAATAACATCGATTGCCAGAAACGTGAGAATCTTGACCTCTGCGATGAGTTAGCCGAGTTCTCAGATGAGTTGTCATTACGCGGTTGTACCCAGTAAATCGTCTTATTATCACATCTTCAGCTATTAAATGTATTGGTTCTATCAAACAATAAGCCACCAGCCATCTACTGTGTCTTGTAGTGTTCCTTAATTAAACAGTGAATCAACTCTACTCTACTGTGTTGTATTGTATTGTATTGTATTGCACGTTATAGTCTATACAGAGATGCAGGCTGGTTTATTTCTGTACGAAAAAGATGGATAGCAGCGATTGGTATTAGTGTTGATAGATCTAGTAACTAAATGGACTGATTTTACAAATCAAAAGAAATTTATGCGCATTGGAATAAAATAAAATGTACATAAAAAATTGATCTCTTGAAAAATGCTAGTGCACTAGGTTAAAATAAAAAAAAAAACAATATGTATGATTCCTGGTATGAAATGTAGTACTTTAAGATTTTCCACATAAAATAAGATGGTATTTTTATTACCGTCCACCTGGGACTGTCACGCACAGTGGCGTAACTACTGTAAGGCAGCCCCAGCAGCCGCTTGGGGGAGCAAGTAGCAGCAGGGTCTGTGTGGGCGCCGGCACCCACTCTATGCACTGACATGCTGCTGCCTGCCACTGCCCACTGACTGAGCACTGGAGGCGTTTCAGAGATGACAAATTCCCCCACTGATTCAATTGACTGTACACAGAGCCGGCTATTGGCTACTGTGTACAGGATGGGCGGGCAGATGGTTGTGCTAGGGCAGCCTGGGATGCGTCGGAGCCAAGGGAAGCAGCAGTGTCTGCTGGATTCTCTTCCTCTCTCCTGCTTCAGCTTCTCCATTATGCATGAGACGTCATCACGTCACATGCTGGGGAAACATTCTGGAGAGGAGCCTGGAGGGGGGGGGGGGGGGCGCCACAAACTTTTTGGCAGGGGGGAGCAAAATTTATAGTTACGCCACTGGTCACGCACTGATGTTTGCCTGGGCTGGTGTTGCTTCTGGAGTAGAGGGAGTCCAGTTCACCAATGGAGGATAGCCAGCGGCGGTGGGACTTGGTAAACAAGACTCCAGTGCTTGGTGGATGAGGATGAAGCAAGCAGGGGCTGGTTCGGATCAGTCCAAAGGTTGAAGATTGGAAATGGATATGCTGTGAACCAGGAATGTGGCAATAATGAAGAGACCACTGGCGCATTTTGACGTGTCAAACGGCTTTATCAAAGGAATTTATTTCTGTATGTGTCAAAAAATGAAGAGGGAGGAACCAACTGCTCCCAACACTCACTGCAAATATCACTATATATTTCTGTAAAAAAATATAAAAATGGTTGAAGTCAATTCCTAAATCTCCAATATCGATATCAGTATCAGACCAATAGGTGACGATGGTACTAAGCTAAGGGGTAGATTTTCTAAACTGATAGATTTTAGAAGTGAGATGTTACCCATAGCAACCAAATAAGGGGTACATTTACTAAGATTGGAGTTCTATTGAAGATGGGAAGTTGCCTGTAGCAACCAATCAGATTCTGGGCCAGATTCTCTAAGCTTCAAAAGTGATAAAAATGGAGAGTGATAAGCAACCAACCAATCAGCTCCTGTCTGACATTTTTCAAACACTGTCTGTGACATGGCAGGTAGGAGCTGATTGGCTGGCTGTTCATCACTCTCCATTTTATCACTTTTGAAGCTTAGAGAATCTGGCCCTCTATCTGTTATCTTCTAGAAGGTGCTAAATAAGTAAGTACAATCTGATTGTAACAACCCATCTTCAATACAACTCCCATCTTAGTAAATTTACCCCTTTGAATGTAGTTATTATCCTCTAGAGCAGATGTTCCCAACCACTGTCCACAAAGCACACTAGGGGGGGGGGGGGGGGGGGGGGGGACAATTCAGATCAGGTCTGAATTGTGATGGATACAAATCGTTTGCTTGGCAATTATCACATCTATTATGTTAAATTCACTTGGCACTGAAAGGGTTAAGGGCCTTATTCAGGTCCATTCGCTCGGGTCCGATGTTTGCGCTGTGCACATTTCTGCACAAACTGTTCGCTGGGTGGCAGGCGGGGGGAGGGGTGAATGAACCGGAATAACACCCTAAGTCACCTGTGCTCAAGCATGGATATCTCTAATGTACTGGGATGTATAATGTATAAATAAGCGGATACTAAAAGAGCTTCTTACATATAAATACAAGCTAAGCAGTACACACCCGGCGATCTCCGCCTGCTGCCCGGAATCTAACCTCATCACTGTGTTGGTCAAGTAATAGGATCGATACGCTACACAGTGAATACCACTATCATTATCGCCTAATAGAAATTGTTACAAACAAACCCCAGTAACTCTGTGACAACTGTTTCACCTGCTACTTATATAATTGGAAATGAAAACTGATACAGTTTTATTCTGGCAGTGAGTCATTTTGATACTGTGTATATATTCAAGCAAGACACTGCACACAGACAGGCAGCCATTCATATGATGGTATATGAATAACGTCCCCCGAGTGTAACATAGGCAACACAGCCAGCACGCAGGGAAGAGATTCTTAAACAATAATAAAGTTTATTAAGAAATAAAAGTGCTAAGGGACGCCGCATGAGCCCAAGTTTTTTTTTTTTTATAAATTCTTTATTTATAGTTTATTAAACAAAACAGAACATTGTCCACATGCATCACAATAATATATAAACATGTTTCCATTATGTCATGACGGCAGAAAGCATTTAGATAGACACCTGCTAAGAGCAAGTCATCTTCTTGACTGGAAACAAACAATGCGTCGTATGTGGAAGTAATTGCATACAAAGTGGTACCTCTTTTCTATAACTTATAACTGAGGCTGAGGTTTGCAATAAGTAATAAGTGAGGTATCCGGCTAACAAGAGCTAAGACATTAAGACAAGGGTATTGAAAGAGGGGGGGGGGGGTGGGGGGGGGGGGAGTAGTATGCTGGAAAGAAATAGCAGTTAGGTACTAAATGGAAGTCCTTGGGTAAGTGTTTCAGAGTAATGTGATGCATTATTAGGCTAAAGTGTAGCACGAGGTGCAAAGGCTGAGTAGGTATCGGAGGTCTTAAATTCTATCCAGTTGAGCCAGGTGGAAGTATATTCTGAGTGCCTCTCCAGTGCCGCATAGTAAATGTCTTCCATACACATGTAAAAATCTATGCGCTGGAACCATTCCCAAACTGTTGGTGGGTCTGTGGAGCGCCAGTGTACTGGGATGACAGCACGCGCGGCATTATTGAGGTGTTTCAGAAGAGACTTTTTGTATCTTGCCAGAGGAATATTGGAAGAAGAGAGCAGCCAAAAATCTGGTCCCTGTGGGACTGAGACTCCTAAGATATTTGCTGACAGGTTTATGACCTTATTCCAGAAAGGTGTGATCAGTGGGCAGTCCCACCAGATGTGTAATAGTGTGCCTTTATCTTTACCACATCTCCAGCATAGGGGTGAGACCGAAGGGTAGAATTTGTTCAGCAAAGGCGGGCACCTATACCAGCGCGTCAGTAGTTTGTATTGTGTCTCCACTACATCAAGGCTAGTGGAACAATGAGCCATCGTTTCACAGTGATTTTCCCAGTTAATTTTAATACCTTTCTGCTCAAGGTCCTTGTCCCATGCATCACAAAAGGAGGGTCTCTCGGGGAAGTATCCATGTATCAGGATTTTGTAGATGCCTGATAGAGTGTGGGAGGGCGGTAAAACCTGGTTGCACATGGACTCATAGGGAGTAAGATCATTGTGGAGATTAATCCACTCTCTTTGGGAGGAAATGAAGTGTCTTACTTGTAGGTAAAACCAATAATCGTTGGGTTATATATTTACATTCTTTTGAATTTCTGGGAAAGGCTTGATCTTACCACCAGTGGTCAAGTGACTTACTCTAGTTATGCTAGCTTTTTTCCATCTCGCTGCTAATTCCCCCTTAAGCCCGGGTACAAATAGTTGGTTGTCGAATATAGGTCTAAAGGGTGTAAGCCTCGAGGATATCCCTGGTCTGTGACGGAGAGTTTTCCATAAAGCTAGAGTGGGCCCTACAGTAGGATGTAGTACTGGCCTAATTTTTGGAGACCAGGGTATTGCGTGTAAGCTGAGGTTTGTTGAGGATGCTTCTAGCTCTACCCATTGTTGTTTGTAGGGGCCAGGTCGTGACCAATCCAGGACTCGGTGAAGTACCGTGGCCTGGTAATATGCTGAGATCATGGGTAATTGTTGCCCTCCGTTGGATTTACGACGAAATAGGTGGTTATGTCTGAATCTGGGCTTACGTCCATTCCATACAAAATGACTTATGGCCTTGTGAGCATCTACTAAGAATTGAGGAGGGAGTTTCAGGGGAATAGTTTGGAAGAGATATAGTAATCTCGGGAGGACGTTCATTTTTATTATATTGATGCGACCAAGCCAGGAGAATCTCTGCGTAAGCCAATGCGTCATTTCCTGCTTCAGTTTGCGGAGGAGAGGGGTGTGGTTAATTGCGACCATTGTGCCGAGTTGCGACGGTATCAAGACACCCAGATATTTTATGTGTGAGGTTTGCCAGGCAAATGGGAACGATTTTGATAGTAGTGAGGCCGTGTCAGGGGGGAGGGTGATGTTCAGCGCCATGGATTTTGAGTAGTTGATTTTGACGTTAGACAGGCGGCCGAAGCGCGTAAACTCTGTCATGAGATTGGGTAGGGAGACAACTGGATTGGTGATGGCCGCTAATAGGTCGTCGGCGAAAAGGGCAAGACGGTAGTCTGCGTTGCCAACCTGTAGTCCCGTAATGTCTTTGTTATTTCTAATCGCCCACGCCAGTGCCTCCATACATAATACAAAGATTAATGGCGAGAGCGGGCATCCCTGGCGCGTGCCATTAGATATTTTTATAGGTTCTGAGAAGATTCCATTAACCCTGACTTGTGCTGATGGAGCTCTGTATAGTGAGAGAACCTTTTGTATGAAGGTGTGACCTAGACCCAGATGTCTTAGTATGGCTTCCATAAAGTCCCAGTCAACCCGGTCAAAAGCCTTCTCCGCATCAGTGGAGAGAAGCATTAGGGGGGTGTTTGTAGCTTGAGCGTGGGCGATTATATCTATAACTTTAGTGGTGTTGTCCCTCGCTTCTCTATGTGGGACAAATCCCACCTGGTCCGAGTGTATGACCCCGGGTAGCAAAGGTCCAAGACGGTTAGCCATGAGTTTAGCAAACAGTTTCAGATCTACATTTAACAAGGAGATTGGTCTGTAGCTAGATGGGAGTGTCGGGTCTTTCCCTTCTTTGGGTATTACAGTTATGTGGGCACCAAGGGATTGGGAGGAGAGGGGGCTTTCTGATGAAATGGCGTTACATGCATGTAGGAGTAGCGGTAATAGTTTGTCACTGTAAGTTTTGTAGTACGTAACAGGGAAGCCGTCCGGGCCTGGGCTTTTACCATTAGGTGTAGTCTTAAGTACATGTAGGAGCTCCTCCTCTGTAAAAGGAGCGTCTAAGGCCTGTATGGCGTCATTAGAAAGGGTTGGGAAGTCAATTTCTTCTAAGTATCTCAGGATCTCTTGTTTGTGGGCTAGACGCGTGGGGGGGTGAGCTGTTCGAGGTGAGATTGTATAGGTCCGAATAATATGCCTGGAAGGCTTGGGCCATTTCAGTGTCGGTGGCACAGATCTTATCATGGGCATCTTTTATCTTGGTAATATAAATCTGGGATCTTTGGGCTCTTAGGGCGCGTGCCAGTAGTTTACCTGGCTTGTTGCCCCATCTGTGGTATGTGTGTCGACATTTACGAAAAGCCCTATGAGTGCCGTCGCTAAGTAGGTTATTAAGAGCTTGCCTTGCTTTCTGAAGTTCTATAAATGTGTCCGAGGCGAGTGTAGATTTGTGCGTCAATTCTAACTGTTTTATTTGTGACAGTAAGGCAGATATGCATTCAGCTTTGCGTTTCTTCAAACTCGAGCCTAGTTGGATGCATTTACCTCTTATAACACACTTATGTGCCTCCCAGAGTGTGACTGGTGAGATGTCATCTGTCTTGTTTAAGGCGATGTAATCGTCAATTGCATTCGCAATCTGAGTTCTACAGTCGGGATCCCTGAGGAGTTGTTCATTGAGCCGCCAATTCCAGTGTCTCGGGGACGGGTGTCTGAGGGACAGGGTGAGAGAAATGGGGGCATGATCTGACGTCACTATCTGCCCAATGGTCGCGTTGAGTAGGAGCTCCAGGTGGGCATGGCTCACACAGAGATAGTCTATGCGGGAGTATGATTTGTGGGGGTTAGAGTAGAAAGTAAAGTCTTTTTCTGCGGGGTGCAGAAGTCTCCAGGTATCAACCAGTTGAAAGTCCTGTAGAATGGACCTAAAGCGTTTAGTTTCCCTCGGGACATATCTTGCAGCCCCGACAGAAGAGTCAAGGTGAGGCTCCAGCACCCAATTAAAATCCCCTCCTACCACCAGCACTCCCTCTATATGTTGTTCTATAGATTCTAGAGAATCCCTAAGGAATCTACTCTGGGCCTGGTTGGGAAAATAGAGATTTACAATTTTTGGTGGGCTATCGTGGCCTTGACTAACAGCCCTCTACCATTCCCAATGGCCAGTTCAGACACCTCGCTTACTCTTAAATGATTAGCGAAAAGAATGGCAACTCCCCTGGCTTTAGCCTCGGAGTAGTCGTTATAGTAACAATTAGAGAAGTAACGGGAACGTAGACCTGGGGAAACACCCTTCTTAAAATGTGTCTCTTGTAGGAAGACTATGTCAGCTTTGTCTCTATGTAACTGGTATAGAAGGCCAGATCTCTTTTCTGGGATGTTTAAGCCTTTCACGTTATGTGAAATTACCTTTAAAGAAGTCATGTTAGTGTGCGGAGAGGAGTCTGCACCTTCCGTGTCACCCTCCTGTTATGTAGTCTGTTCTTCATGTCGTTTGGGATTTTTAGTACCTGTTGAAAGTAGTGAGTGGAGGAGGGGGGGTTGGGAAACACATAAGGGAAGAAAGGGGAAGACAAAGCTTGAAATATAGAACATGAACATAAACATATGAAAAAACACATAAGAGCGACCTCTGCATTAAAAGCCATGAGAGAAATCAGGTATCTCATGGACTAAAAATATACAGCAGAGAAATGGGGGTTCAGAGGGCTGCTGCGGTCGCCCCACCACCAACTATTAAAGTATAACATTGTTAGAAGAAATTATTGCCAAATAATGTGGGAAGTGTATTGCTGAGGGGGGTGAAGGAATTCATCCCTCATCCTAGTAGTAAACATAGTTAATTATGATCTCTAGATCACCTATCAAGAAACAAAAAACTCAACTGGTAAAGACTAAACAGTTCGGACTTAGTATCAGCGTCCATGTATAAAGCTTTGTAAAAAAGGATATAACGAGGTGTGGCAACCTCTCTCATCACGGGACCTCCGAGGGGTTTCCAGCAGAGGTAGCTTGGCGCCTTTGTTTGCGGTTTCCGGCTTTTCTCCAGGTTTCTCTCTGTGGGAGGGATGTTGTGGGTAGTTGCAAGGGGTCCAACCAGTTCTGCAGCGACACCACAGGCAGGCCCAGTGCCGAGCAGAAGGAAGGGACATCCTCATATTCCTGAAGGACATGTCTGACTCCCTCTCGTGTCACCTGGATACTGATGGGGAACCCCCAGCGGAAGCGGATGTTCTTCTTTCGGAGTTCCTCTGTAAGAGGGTAGAGGAGGCGCCTCTGTTGTAGGGTTGTCCATGATAGATCTTGGAAGATCTGAATTTGGTGACCATTAAAATCAATAGCCGGGGTTTGTCTGGATTTCCGTAGGATGTCTTCTTTGACCTGAAAATAATGTAGGCGGCAAATGATGTCTCTGGGTCTTTCCGTGGGAGCGCCTTTAGGGCGTAGGGCCCGGTGCGCCCTGTCAAATTCTATGTGATTTTCTGGGTTTGTCCCCAGGAGGTCATTGAAGATTTTGGTTAGGGCCGCCGTGATCTCATTAGGCAGAACGTCCTCAGGGAGGCCCTTGATTCTCAAATTGTTTCTTCTGCCTCTGTTGTCAATTTCGTCTAATCTCCTTCTCAGGTCCATTGTGGAGCAAGCGTAGCGGGACACAAGATCGTGGAGGTCTGCGATTTTAGAGTCTGTGTCTTCCCTGTGTTCCTCTAGCTCAACCACTCTGTTTGCTACTTGTGTGAGGTCGGATTGCATAGTGGAGATGCTGGATTGGATGGATTCGTGTATTCTTTTCTCCATAGTTAACAGATCTTGTTGGATGTCCTGTCGTGACGGGAGTGAGCTCAGTTGAGCCATGAATGCTGCCATGTCCATGGGTACCCCAGGGGTGCTAGGGGAGTGGCTGCTAGAAGCGTCACCTGCTGCGGTAGTTGCCACGGCTTTGGACGCCATATTCGTTGTTTGTGGAGAAGACACTGTGTTGGCGGGTTGGGAAGACCCAAACAAAGTATGGAATGCTGTGGTTTGAGAGGTTACTTGATTCTTCTTCTTCTTTCCGGAACTGCGTTTCTTAGTCATCTGTCAGTACATCGAGGGTGAGATTGAGATTCAGAGCGTGTCCCTCATATCATTTCTTCAGGTTAGTTGTATCACGAGAAGGTGGAGAGTGCGACACAGAGAGCCCTCCGCGTGGCTCGGCGGATTCACTCCATCACCAGTGGTGGGTCTGGGTTAGTGGATGGAGAAGGGGCAGGTGGGCATAGGAAGAGGAGTGGCTTGTCACATTTTCCTGTTAATAGCGTTGGGAGGCACCGGTCACGCCGTGCAGTCCTTGAGATTTTTTTTTTTTTTTTTATTCTTCCCAGGCCACGTAAATGGGAGTTATGTTCCAGGGACAGGGTATCAAGAGCTATATCTCCTGTAAGTGTGTTAGCTACTAGTTGCCAATAGGTGGGGCTGGCTCCTCATATATAATAGTGTAAAGCTGGCAATTACAGTGGGGTATAGGAAGTCTCTGAGGGGTAGGAATTCCCCAAGAACTTTTGTTCTATTTTTTCCAATTTCAGGTGTCTCAGCCCCTACAGTAAGTGTGTTTCAGACAGCTGTGCCCAATTCAGCTGGGTTCTGGGTAGTGGAGTGCTGTGCAGTGGCTGTGCGTTTTGCTTAGATATCGACGTACAGCAAATTGATATAAGTCTGCTCTGGTGCTTTGTTGCCAGGTCTGTGGTATAATGAGAACAGAGGGGATTAGAGCTTTAGTGAGACAGGAGGCTCCCAGGGAAGCCACAAGTATCCCTGCAGCTGCGGCTAGGGCAAGATGGCCGCCGCTGTTATAGGGAAGCCAGGGCCTTCTTCTGTTCCCCGCTGGATTTCCGGGTGTTTGCGTGGCTGGTGAGATTGGGGATGCAGCTGAGGGGTTGAGGGGCAGGCAGGCTCACCTTCAAGTGCGGTATGGCGTAATTCGGCGGCGTCCGCGGGTCGCGATCTCCCGCCGTCGGGCTTGCCTGGAAATTGAGGCCGTGGCTCCGGGCTGTCAGCTAGGCCGCGATCTTTCGGCCGCCCGAGCAGGTGACTCTGGCTCTGCAGCGCTCACCGGAGGCCACCGGAGGGTCTCCCCAGGAGTGAGGAAGGCGGGGGGAGGTCGGGTCGGACTTGGGCTCCGCAAAGTGGGGGTTATTTTCTTTGTGTATGCCGGAGCTTCCCCGGGCACGTCTTCTCCGTTCAGCCGCCAGGCCACGCCCCCGAGCCCAAGTTTTTAACTTGCACTTATTTTCACTTGTCTTTGTTTCATGTTATATGTAGTTTGTCATATTTCACAGCTTTTTTTAAACATTTGACCCAATAAAAGGTATATTTTAAGTCTTGTAATTAATCCAAGGTGCACCACCACTGAGACAAATCTTGCTCTTTCTTCAACTCTTGTCCATTAATCTTGTCCTGTGGTAGCACACCCCCTAGGAGTTTATATAGATAACCAATACTTTACGAGATCCCGACAGGATGCTGACTGTCAAAACACCGAAGCCACCCGCTATTTTCCCTCGTGGGGGTCCACGACCCCCATAGAGGGAGAAGAGAGTAGGTGGCTCACATAGCGTAGCGAGCCACCGTGCCCGCAGCGTGGCGAGCGCAGCGTGCCCGCAAGGGTCTTAGTTGCGCTCACCATGCTGTCTGGGTCTGGCCAGTCGGAATACCGACTGTCGGACCCCTGTACCACACCCGAACGTCTAATGATTTTGTTTTTCCTATTAGCGAATAAAAGTCAGGCTAGGTTGATTTTTATTTCCAATGGACATGGCCAATTTTGGGGCGTGCACTGACGACATGAGACCATTTTTGTGGGCACCCCCATGAAATGCAGGGTGTACCCCTGCTCCAGCCCACTATCCACCTCCTACCCACCCCACAAGTGCATTCGTACAGCGGGTCTGCACATGCTTATTTCCACCTAATCCAACCTGAATCAGGCCCTTGGTATTTGAAAAAAAAAAAAAATGCTGATGTAAATCTCACAGTTAAGTCCCAGAAATCTTCTCTCTGTCTCCATCAGCAGAGTATGTTACCTTTGGAATATATATATATATATATATATATATATATATATATATATATATATATATATATCTCCTTATGCCGGCACTCTGATTCAGCAACTGCTCCGGTGCTGGATCCAAACAATTCATATACTTCCAATAGAGAAAGCACTCGGAGACTGTATAAATACAATACAACTGTATTTAAGGTGGTTTAGTACTTTCGGCAGCGCACTGCCTTCCTCAGAACCTCCTACAGCAATTACATAGAACAAACATTGCACATATATACCCCCCAGATCTTACCTGTCAGCAGCGTCTCCCGCCGCGTGCACCGTCTCCCGGAAGTCTTCTCAGCTGTACTTCCGGTCTCCGCAACAGCGTTGCCATGGTAGCAGCAAGCTTGCTTTCCACCAGCTTCCAACTGTGCGTACCACCGCCTTAGACAGCCGAGACAGGCTGGGCAGGGTTTGGTAACCACGCACTATGCGGGGGTCAGCATGCCATACAAGTGATCTGAGGTGCAACACAACAGACAACCATATCATTTAATACATAGAAGAACAGCATATAATATAAAACAAGAGAAAACAAAAAAACATAGAAAAACGTGAAAAATAACATACATAAAGTAATAAAATTACAGAAAATCAACCACTGCCACTGGTTAATTGCCAATAATACAGATAAATTTATACAAGACTGTTCCAATTTATCTTGTCATTGAGGCCACCTGGCTTGGTGGTCCCCAAGCGCAAGATCCACTGGGACTCTCGTATAAGTAAAGCCTTTGCTCTATCACCTCCGCGGTTAGAGACAGGGATTTGATCTATCATAAAGTACTTCAGATCCTCAAGCACATGGCCAGCGTCCCTAAAATGTCTAGGGACAGGCTGGTCTATGTCCTTCCCTTTTAAAATCATATTGATAGAGGACCTGTGTACCCCCATCCTTTCTTTAAATTTCCTAATTGTTTGACCCACGTAGTATATGTGGCACGGACATGTGACCACATACACAACATGAGTTGAATTACAATTAAGGACCTGACGGATGTCATATGTTTTGTCTAGGTGGGGATGTTTAAATGTTCTCCCTGCTACAAGAAATTTGCAGGTGACACAAAGACATCTATAGCAGCCGGGGGGTTTTCTAGTCACATTAGGTAGGCACACATTGTTGTTGGTCACGTCAGCATGGACAAGGCGATCCCTCAGGTTCCTACCCCTCCTTTATGTATGTTATTTTTCACGTTTTTCTATGTTTTTTTGTTTTCTCCTGTTTTATATTATATGCTGTTCTTCTATGTATTAAATGATATGGTTGTCTGTTGTGTTGCACCTCAGATCACTTGTATGGCATGCTGACCCCCGCATAGTGCGTGGTTACCAAACCCTGCCCAGCCTGTCTCGGCTGTCTAAGGCGGTGGTACGCACAGTTGGAAGCTGGTGGAAAGCAAGCTTGCTGCTACCATGGCAACGCTGTTGCGGAGACCGGAAGTACAGCTGAGAAGACTTCCGGGAGACGGTGCACGCGGCGGGAGACGCTGCTGACAGGTAAGATCTGGGGGGTATATATGTGCAATGTTTGTTCTATGTAATTGCTGTAGGAGGTTCTGAGGAAGGCAGTGCGCTGCCGAAAGTACTAAACCACCTTAAATACAGTTGTATTGTATTTATACAGTCTCCGAGTGCTTTCTCTATTGGAAGTATATATATATATATATATATATATATATACACATACACACATATATATACATACATACATACATACACACACACACTGGTGCTGCGAGCTGGCACTCCTGGTTGATGGTGCAAGTGCCCTGGTGCCTTTATCCAAATGAATACGATGCAGATGGACCCACTAGGGTTTACCAAAGAAACGGCACTCACGGGTCTTTTCAAAGCAGGATAATTTAATGAACAATGTTTCGGGGGTCTTAAGCCCCTGTCGTCAGGTAACAGTTCTGTTACCTGACGTGTATATATATATATATATATATATATATATACAGTATATATATACAGTATATATATACAGTATATATATATATACATACATACATACATACATACATACACACACACACACACACACACACACACACACACACACACACAAACAATCTTGAAGGATATATAGCGCTAAGCCAAAAAGTCTCAGTCCAGCAAGCACAAGTTAAGCCTATGTCCAAACGCGCTGCCTCGGTGTCATCATTGACTCCTCCCTCTCTTTCACCCCCCACATTCGTGCTCTCTCACAGTCTTGCCGCTTTCACCTACGCAACATCTCACGCATCAGACCATTCCTCTCCACTGACGCGACCAAAATTCTCATTCACTCTCTTGTCATCTCCCGCCTTGACTACTGCAACATCCTTCTCTCTGGGCTACCTCTCACCCGCCTCGCACCTCTCCAATCCATTCTTAATGCTGCTGCTAGGCTCATCTTCCTCTCCCGCCGCTCTACCTCCGCCTCCCCCCTCTGTCTATCTCTTCACTGGCTCCCCATTCCTTTCCGAGTTCTCTTTAAACTCCTCACCACCACCTACAAGGCTCTCTCCTCCTCCACAGCTCCCTACCTCTCTTCACTGATCTCTATCCACACTCCCTCCCGTCCTCTTCGCTCCATCGCTGACCGCCGACTGACCTCTCACCTAATCACCTCCTCCCACTCCCGTGTCCAAGATTTCTCTCGCGCTGCCCCCCTGCACTGGAACAACCTCCCGCCACCCATCAGGCTATCTGTTTCCCTTACCTCCTTCAAGCGCTCCCTCAAAACCCACTTTTTTCGACTAGCCTATCCCTCCTCCTAACCTCTTTTGATCCTCCTATCCTGCCTCCGTTCCCCTCCGTTCCTACTTATCCTATTGTATTTCGTTCGTCCACCCACCTATTTTTAGTATGTTAACTCTTATGAGCAGGGCCCTCCTTCCTCACGTACTCACCCTACCTCATTACCTCACCTGTGCTCCTGTCCTGTTCTTCCCTTCCTCTACTTCATCTTCAGTCTCCTTGACAATTTTGACACCTACTTCTGAACTGATGCTGATTTTAGTTCTACCAGCTATACCCCTATTTATACTGTATCTTTCAACACACCCTGTACGTTACCTTGTAATTTGTTTTTTTTTGTTTGCTATGTACGGCGCTGCGGACACTTTGCGGCGCCTTATAAATAAACGTACTACTACTACTACTAGGCATAAAATGCACAAAGTCCCAATTTATTCAGACTGCAGCTCCCTCTTATAGGATTCCTGAGATCCTCAGGAATAATGGATGTCTGTAGGAAATAGAAAAACAGAGGGTCGCTCCATAGTGCATAAAAACAATTTTAATTCATAAAAGCACACAGCACAGGGTTAACAAGCCAATGGTTGCTCGTACCAAGGTTTACATCAGTGTGGGCTGGATACCACAAGGTTCAATACATTTACCAGGCCAGGCAAATCCAACCTCAGTCCGGGGCACCGACAGGAACTCTCAGCCCACGCTGCTCTGCCCTCCAGGGGTTACACAGCGTGCCGGGAACCAATGCGTTTCGTGGAACACTTCATCATTCTGACGAAGTGTTCCACGAAACGCGTTGGGGCGTGGCTACGGAGACGCACGCTGCATGCTGTCCAGGCTGTCCTCCGGCTGTCTGTTCCCGTACTAGGATCCCGGCACGCTGTGTAACCCTTGGAGGGGAGAGCAGCGTGGGCTGAGAGTTCCTGCCGGTGCCCCGGACTGAGGTTGGATTTGTCTGTCCTGGTAAATGTATTGAACCTTGTGGTATCCAGCAAACACTGATGTAAACCTTGGTACGAGCAACCATTGGCTTGTTAACTCTGTGCTTTTATGAATTAAAATAGTTTTTATGCACTATGGAGCGCCCCTCTGTTCTTCTATTTCTAACACTATATATATATACACACACACACACACACACACACCATAGAATGTCACATGGACCTGGTATCTTCTTGGTCTAACGCTTGTTTGCCTTTCTTTGAATTTGTTTGTTCTAGGATTTCGTATCCATACAGTAGTTTGATTTTACTAACATTGATGTTAATATTGACAGTGAATAGAAATTACTGTATGTGGGTAGCAAAGAGCTCAAGACTAATTTCTGTGGAAAAATAAATATCAATGCAGCGGCCTTTTTACATTGTCCATTAACCACAATGACCTTCCAATGCAGATAAACCACAAACTCGACCCTTGCCAGTATGTTAGATTAGTATCTTAGCTATGAGGCACAGGCTTTTTAAAGGAAATTTATCTTAATGCGTGTGCGTGTGTGTCCGTGCGCGCTCAAATAGGAGAACTGCATTCAATTGATAAAAACTGCTGATGTCCGTGGAGCCCCCTTCCCCTACCCAACACATCGCACTCAACCGTGCTCCTTGCTGCTGACGATTGAGGTTTAGTGGAGTTACGTCATCAGCGGGCACACGCTAGCGCCAAACACCATCAGACGGCGTGGAGGAAGATAGCTGCTGGAGATTCTTGCTATTCTCCAGGCCCATCCACACGGCCAGCTTACAGTAGAGGCAGGGAGAGTATACTGTAGGTTCCAACACCCACGGACTCACAATACTCTCAGAGAAGAGTGTAAACATTTTATACCCAATGTTCTCCCTTACAGATGTATTATCTTTCTTACTGTTCTTTATATATATTTATCCTCATCTTTTTAGCGCTCATCTTATATGTTATTCTGTTTCCTCATGTTGAGCTTCTTTCCTATTTTACAGCGCAGCGCCCAAATACGATTTATTGCGAGTAAATGTGGAATGACCACCATTCAATATCAGGGGTAGATTTAAGGGCCACTCCCATCACCTCACTGCCCCCTTCATTTTGGTGTCAGTCTAGATGCCTGGAGACCAACAAAGCAGACCTGACCTCACGCTACAACCACCTCCTTGACCACAATTTGCTGCCCATTGTCCCACTACTGTCAGTAGCTGCAAAAAATAAATAAAAAATAAGTCCCAATGACAACATAACAAGGGCATACCTACCATAGGTGCAACGGGGTGCAGCTGATTTGGGGCCCAAAACTGAGAGGGGCCCATCTTTACTGTTTAAGTAATGTTTTACACACATTCAAGATCCACAGATGTCTATAGACAGAGGCGGACTGGGCCGGGGGGGCAGGATGACATGGATCCCCGGGCCACTTGGTTTCCGAGTGTCCTGGGCCGCCACTGTAAAATGTAAATAGGGCCCTGGTGGTCCAGTGTGCCACTGCCGCCGCCTTTTTCAGGATTTACGTTTGCCAGCCCGCTTGTGGAAGGTGACGGCCTCTCCAAACATAGCCGCCGCCTTCGAGGAGACAGACACTAGAGCTACTTTTGTACCTCTAGTGTCTGTGTACGGATAACAGCGCATCAAGAGCTAACCGGAAGTGCGGATTCCAGTAGCGCTGGTGCTCTGTTTGAATTAAAGGAATCCCATCTGAAGCGTGGGTGCACGGGGCCGCGGGTAGGGGACACACATGATTTTTGGGTATGGGGAATTTCTTGTGCGCTCCTAAAGAGGCTGCTCACGGGTGTACCTAGAAGTCTAACCTTCAAGACCAAAACAGAAATCTGAAAAAGGAGAGGTGGTACACTTCGTTGGGCGCTCCCCCGTGTGGACACCCAATGAAAAAGTGAATAAAGGTGATAATACTTCCTCTATGTGGTCTGTTGTAGCGTTCTCTGTTTTTCTATTTTCCCGATCCCAGAAAGATCCTCGAAGTTTTATTTCATATGATATGTGGATGAAAAAGATGGGATACAGCAATGGGTGTGTCTGTCTAATATCCTCACACAGAAGCAGAGATATTAGGCTAGAGGTGCATACCTCACTTACACAAATCAAAATAAGATCAAGCACGTAATGGTATCTTTCAACAAAGTGATATGGGTGGCGTACCCGTACTCACGGTCTCATGCGTTGCTGCAATCATATAAAGGTATCTTTCAAAGCTGCTTGCTTAAAAATTTCTCTTTATTCGCACTGATGTAAGTTACAATAAAAATAGAGCAGTCTAGGTGCACTGGGCAATGTCCTGTGATGGCCGTTGAAAACTGTAGTCGGATCCAATCCGGATGGATACCGGCGTAAGAGATCAAGGTTGCACCTCAGGCTGTGCCACTGGACCTTCCTCCCTGTTAAAACAATTGTCAGCTCCTCAGTCCAACATGTTTCGGGACATCCAGTCCCTTTTTCAAGGGGAGAGTGACTATAATCTCGATTGGGTTTATATACCCATCTCTCAGTGCATATCCGGTTCCGGGATCGGGACTTCCGGTATGCGGGGGGAAAGACATTTTATCCCTAAAAACATATAGTTCAAATTATATATATAGGAGACTATCTTGCGCTATAGTCTAGGACTCTTGTTTATTTATTTCCCCCAGACTGTGTCCTCTTATTGCGCTGTACGGTCCACGCGAGCGGGGCTGAGCCGCATCACGTGACCGGAAGTTCGGGTCTCTGTAGCCGGAAGACTAGTTCTTCTCCAGTCTTCTCTAGATCCCAAGCGCCTGTTAAGTTGTATTCCACTTTTTGTTTCATGTTCCAATTGGAAGTCACTGCCAGTCATAGTGAAGCCAGTGCGGTCTCACAGACTGCATTTGGCTTCACTACAGTGGCGGATTTTACCCTGGGGGGGACTGCAGCCCTGCAGCCCATAGGTAAAAACCACCACTGGTAATACGTGGCTATGGTTTTTGTAATTAGAATTTATTTTGGTAAATGGCTAAAATGTAGGTGCAGCATCATCCTCTTAATCATTGTTCGGGCAAATTGGCCTTTTCCTTACATATTTAGGACATTAAATTAACTATTATGGAAGGTGATCTAACTGTGAGAATTGATAATATTAGAAGTGCTAACTATGTTATGGTGAATTGATATAAATAATAATGCAGGGAGAAAAAAGCAAAACTAACAGAAGAAAAGGTTCTTTCTCAATAAGTGATAAATGATCTATTTATGTCCTCCCGAAGGTCCATAAGGACGAGAAAAATCCTCCGGGAAGACCTATTATCTCCGGGTGTAACAGCCTAACTAGTAACTTGTCTGCGTTTGTAGATTTTTATCTCCAACCTCTTGTATTAAAGACAAACGCTTATTTAAAGACACCGGAGATGTTTTAAGAAATTTGAACCAATACTGTTGGCAGGAAGGAGACATTTTATGTAGCGCGGATGTCAGCACACTTTATACGATTATACAGAAAGAAGTTGGCCTCCGCGCTGTCTCCTTCTTTTTAAATCAATCACTTTTAGAACACGATTTGAAGGATTTTATCTTGAAAAGCATCGATTTTATTTTGTCAAACAATTATTTTTATCATAATGGTTGTTTTTACCTGCAGTGTGTGGGAACTGCCATGGGTACCAGATTCGCCCCCAGTTATGCTAATTTGTTTATGTCCTTTTGGGAGCATTCTCAGGTTTGGCATAATGGAGAACTGGGGACGGGTCTGGTACTGTGGAAATGTTTTATTGATGATGTGTTATTTATATGGAGGGACGGTCATGATGGTCTTTTAAAATTTTGTGATGATCTTAACAAAAATGATCTTTCTATAAATTTGGTTTTTAACTCTAGTACACAAGAAATTTCGTTTTTAGATCTCACCATTGATGTCCAAGATGAAAGATTAAATACTAAAATATTCCGTAAGCCTACTGACTTAAATGGATATATAGACATCAACAGCCAACATCATTCAAACTGGTTAAAAGGAATACCTTTTGGACAATTCACCAGAGCAAAAAGGAATTGTTCCAATCCAGAGATTTGTAATCAACAAATAGAAGAGATTTCGGATAGATTATCAGCAAAGGGGTACGCTAAAGAAACCCTGGAGGCAGCTAAAAACAAAATTGGACAAGTAGAGAGAGTAGAACTCCTAAAAAGTAAAATCGCCAAAAACTGAAAATGATACCAAATATAAATGGGCTTTTATATCACAATTTAATAATTTACATTTTAAGATTGAACGTGTTTTTAAAAATAACTGGCACTTAATTAAACAAGATCCAATCCTAGGGGACCTGGTACCAAATGAGCCTGTTTTTATTTACAGAAAATCTGCATCACTAAGGAACCATCTAGTTAAAAGTACCCTGGAAGAGGCACCCAGACATAGTATCCGCACAAAAGGATTTCATAGATGCGGTGATTGCCTAATGTGCAAAACAGTGAAAGGAACTATTAAAAAAATACCTGATTTTAAAGTTAATGGAAAGACTTTCAAAATAAATGAATTCATAACATGTCAGTCAAAATATGTAGTCTACCTAATGGAATGTTCTTGTACATTGTTCTATGTGGGAAGAACTAGTCGACCATTAAAAACTCGCCTTGCGGAACATATCTACAATATTCGCAAAGGTTTAGTGACCCACACCTTTTCCAATCATTTTAAAGACTGTCACAATTCAAAGGAATGCTTTATCACAAACTTTTGGGGTATCCAATTAATTTCACCAAAATGGCGTACAAGGGACTTAGACAAACGCCTAGCACAGAGTGAGATGAGGTGGATACACCGTTTGAATACCCTTGTTCCCAAGGGTTTGAACGGCGATTTCAAATTAAAGCATTTTTTATCTTAATGTAGTTTTTATGACCGTCTCTCCATATAGCTGCTATACCTGTTTTTATACTTTTATATGTTATATTATTGTATTGTATATTTATGTATGAGGTTTTATTCAATTGTATCACCTCTGATCTTATGCGGGGCTTTAATATTTGTCTGTTATGTAGAAGCTTACTATATCAATGCCTTTACACATTGAATATGGTCCCAACAAGCCGGTGTAAATCTGGCACGCACGGACATGATCTGCCCACATATGTAAGCCGTACCATTGGAACGCAAACGTCGGATTTTATCTCTGTGGAACGCACACGTTTTGACGTGTGGAACGCACAGACATCTTGCTTCCGGCGAAAACGGAAGTAAGACGAGCAGGAAGTTTAACGCTGAACGGTATATATACCCTGCTGTGGCAAGGCAGGACACGCTACTGAGGAAGGATCCGCTGCGATCCGAAACTAGTTTGGCGTGTCTTGCCACACTTTATCTATCTACCCGGTTGGATTACAGTTACTTCAGCACCCCTGTGGACAGCACCTCCAGCTCCAGATCTGGACTGTTCTTCCATTGGACTAGCGGGTTTCTGTTATTGCCCCGGGCTTCATGTTTATGTGCTTTTAACCCCCAGCCTAATTGTAAGTGTACATCTTCATTAAATAGTGTTCTTCTCAAACGTTATGCACTATCAGTGTACCTTCTTTTTTTACATGTCTGGAGGAGTTTAACAGCAACTATTCCTATTGAGACTTTGACCTGTTTGGTCTGGAAGAATCCATCAGCATTTACTCTAATTGGGAGTCTGCTTGTGTATGGTGACTATAAGGAGGACCTTTTTTAGCGCAGTGTGACCTTCTTCATTTACATATGTCAATAAGTGATAAAGAAAAGAGGCAAAAATGTATATTAGCATAGTTTTGTGTTCTAGTGGTTTATATGTATTACAGTATGTCATTATCTATGTTTACATTGCTTCAAATTTCATAATGTATTGGTATCTGAGTATTATATATTATTCATAGATAGAGTGCTTTTTAAGAGTTTAATATGTGTGTTGTAGAAAATGTACCCCTTATTGTTGTTTTTATATACAGAATATTGGGTGCATCTAAAATTGTACTTAACTATTATAATTTATTGTTTGTCTATCCATTTATTATATTTTTTGTGTGCATAAGATAAGGAATACCCTACCCATCCTTGTATAATGTTTTATTAATTATTCCATTCTTCTACATGTACCCTGGAGCCCTGGACCCCGGACCCCAGACCCGGGGCTACCTACGGGCTTAAGAAAGGTAAGTATCAGTATGTATGTGTTACGTACAGTATGTATTAAACTTTATTTGGTCATGGGTGCCAGTGTGATTGTTTAACTATTTATTTTACTGTGGAACTACAAGTACCAGCGGGCCCTTTAATGCCCCACATGCTGGGACTTGTGGTTCTCCAAGTCCCAGCATGCGGGGGAGGCTTGTTGGGACTCATAGTTCCCCAGTAGAAGACAATAGTTGTTAATTCTATTTTTTACACCATTTTATCAGCTCGATGCACAGGGGCATCGAGAACAGCACCAGGCTTCAGCCTGGCCAGGTAAGTCCTGGAGGGGGGGAAACCCCTTTATTGGGGGGGGGGGGTCCCCACTCCCCCAGGGCGCCTGGCCAGGCTGACTGGACAGAGGGCTGAATGCTTTGGCTGGGGGGGCTTGTATAAAAAGTCTCCCCCCGGCTGTGGTATTACCCTGCTGGCTGGTTGGGCCTGGGGCTGGTTCTTAAAATACGGGGGACCCCTAGTCATTTTGTCCCCTTTATTTTGGGAACCAGCCCCTGCCCTGGAGCTGGTTTAAAAAAACAAACAAAAAAAACAGCGAAGCCCTATTTGGCATTTGGCCGGGTTTCCTGTTTTGTTTTTTTGGTTTTTTTTAGAACCAGCCCTGGCTCTTTCAGCCTGGTGCTGGTTACGGCCATGGGGGGAAACCCCATGCCGTTTTATTTTTTTATTTTTTTTACACACTGCAGCCTGCACGGATCTGAATGATTCGTGCAGGCTGAAGCCAAATACGCCTGGAAAATAAAGTGTATTTTCCAGGCGTATTTGGCCGGCAACTAGCGGGAGTATCCCGCTAATTGCCAATAATTACCGGTTATTAAATTAGGAATCATCATTCTTTTGAATGGTGACTCCTGTCGTATTCTTTCGATGATGTATTCATTCGTATTTGTAAATACAAATACGAATGTCCCATCAATACGAATTGCTGTATTTTTGTGATAGTAAATCCCGAAAATACGAATGTGTAAAAAAAAAGGTGTATTTCTGGATCAGAATTTGGCTTAGTAAATTTCCCCCTGAGGCTTTTCACCTTATTGGCGGACAACTGTAATTCATCACCTGGAATGTTTTTTATGCAATGCCCTGCCACCCGGCACTCTCGGAATCTAAGTCCCCTGAGCCCTATCACTCTCAATTAGACCTTGCAGGTGAATGTTGATTCTGCACAGACTGCTAGACGGAAATATCATGTGGCTGGCATGGACGAGCTACACTGACGTCACACAGCATCCCCAAGCTGTCTGTATGCATGTACCCTGTCTCGTCTGCCACATGCCAGCCCATCTCTCTACCCCTCAGCGAGGGCTTCAGGTAACAAGGGACTCCAGCCGTGGCTCCATCTCCCGCATCTCCCCCCTGAACTGTAATTTGCACCAACTGCCACACCAATAGGGAACAATGGGGCAGATGTATTAAATCTGGCGAAGAGTTAAACTGGAGATAAAGTTGAAGGAGATAACGCACCAGCCAATCAACTCCCAACTGCCATATTTCAAACACAGCTGATTGGCTGGTGCGTTATCTCTTTCCACTTAATCTCCAGTTTAACTCTTCGCCAGACTTAATACATCTGCCCCATTATTACTTGCCCAGAATTTGATGCCCCATAGAGATTGTTGTGGTACAATCAGGCCCCAGAACAACCAGACTTTACATCTCAGCAGACCCATCATTTGGTTCCTGCTAACTGCCTATAAATAACCCAGGGGATTTTTCTCCCTGTGGTACATAGCGGCACCAGTAGTTGTTATATACCTATGCGTGACAGGCTGATGTATAAGTATCCCGTTAACTGTGCATATATTTTCTCTCTCGTTGTATAAAACATACCCCACAAAGTCAGGTTTAAACACTTCATTATTGCGAAGACCCCAACCCGGCTACTTCTTGATGCCACCAAAAAGGCAAAGGTCTTGTTCTGCTAGAGACAGAGACAAGGGCGCCTGAGGAGATGAGCTGGTCTTCAGAAAAAAGGCTGCTGCTCTATTTAGGGGTAGTCAGTCACTAACAATTATACCAGAGAAAAAATAAATGCAAAGCGAGCAGCACCATTTACTACAATGAATAACACAATTATGTTGAAAGGTACTAATATTTATGTAAAACACAAATTGAAACAATAATACATGCAATAAAAAGTGGCAAATTAAAACTGATTGAATTGCTCACTCCTGGAGAGGGTTAAAGTGCAGAGTTTCAAAGGCTTATGAGGTGAATCAATAGGTAAGTGCACATTACCAAGGACTGAATGTTGGGTCGCTGTCCATAAGTATTTTGGAATGAAGAATTATGACACAGGTCCTCTCTATTCACAAGGTCTCCTGATGTGATGCCTCTGGAGGAATCTGTGTGAGGTTCCAGACTTTTGCTCCCTATTGTCCCAAGGTCCTCTCTGGTGGTACGGCGCCCCCCTCAGACCGCTGGAGGAAACACTGGGATAGCACAATGGAAGGTGGCGGTCCAAGTTGGACAATTTTCGATGATACCAATGGGGAGTGACCCGGGAGTATCCAATTGGCAAAGAGTGGGTCACAAAGAACTGTAAGTCCCGCAGTTGGTTCCCACACTTGAGGTAATGGTCAAATTGACCCAGATGGTATAGACAGTCCAAAGTGAAACAAGCAGTCTGTCCAAGATTGAGGAAACATCTAATGCGTTTCACTACTGGCTGTGGCTTTATCAAAGGTGATGAAACTTTGATAAAGCTACAGCCAGTAGTGAAACGCATTAGTGAAACAGTATTATCTGACCTCTCTGGGAGAACCGGTGTGTTCCAGAATCCTGGTTTAGGTTTGGATTCAGCACCTGCCTGGTGCGTGCTTCATATACAATAGAAGGCAACAATAGAGAAGGAATCATTTTATTATAGAAAATCAGACTTGTAGAAATAAAAACTGTGGTGATTTACTGGGCACAACCGCGGTCCACCAACTCTTCTGCAAAGCTCAATAATTCCTCACATCGGTCTCTGTTCTCAGGCTTCTGACATTCCCTGTTATCTGGAAAAACCTCAATCCACGTGTCCTTTGTAATCATGTAAGAAAACCTGTAGGAAGATAAGATAATAATATTAGTGAAAGTAAAACACTATACTAATACTGTAGTACATATTGTCCTCTTTCTCCAGATCCTGCAGGGAACTCATGATTTTCAGGGTAGTCCCCTGCAGTCCTGGGAAGAGTGAGCACCTTCCCCACATTCTTCTAATGTACCTTGCAGCCAGTAACAAAATTACCCTCCCTCCCCTCTCTTTCACAGTCATTAGAGATTTAGCAGAATAAAGGTGGAGCTTTGGTGCATGGTTCCGCCCAGGCAGTTCCCATGGGGCTGTGAGAGTTGGCCAGCTGGGTGATATGTTTTTTTCTCTGACCTGAACCGTCTCTAGATTGCCGCAGCCCCAGGTAGGGTGGAGCTTTTCTAACTAATAGGTCAGGTGACTAAATAATTGGTCAGGTGACTAAATAATTGGTCAGGTGACTAAATAATTGGTCAGGTGACTAAATAATTGGTTAGGTGAAGATGAGATGCAAGTCCAGATAATGGAGAATGTGAGATGTGCAATATGTGTATGACTGTGATCTGGCTGCAGAAGGTGATGTAACTTGAGTGATGAATGTGTTACTCTGCTCTGTCCTAGCATGCCATTCTCTCAATGTCAGTTACAAATATAATACTGACAATACACAGTTTGCAATACACAGTAGGCTATACAGTAGGGTATGTATATACTGTAGTAGAACTCCGGGGCAGCTGTAGAATTAGCATGAGGTGACGGGCGTGCCGCTTTTTTCTTCCGTATGTTCAACATAAGTATACTTAAAAAAATAACATTTACATTAAATATACATGTTGGAAATAGGGGCGGGGGCACTTTTGCCTTTAGTGATACTTACTCAGGACCCGTGTTCCAGAGATCTTTACTCACGCCCCAGACCAGGTATTCTCGTCCTTCTTTCAGGTCTAAGGCTTTTTGGCATTTTTTGTGACTGATAAAATTGCGGTTCTTGCCCATAATATTCAGTTCTGTGCCTAGGATTGGAAAACAGTGACGTGTGACCGCGGATCTCCATAACCGTACAGAAGACAAAACAGAATAAGAACAATAAAAGCCCACACTCCCTCCAGCTGACAGAGGTCTCATACCTTCGGGATTGAGAAGGAAAATGTAGACCATGTTCCATTTATTGATTTATTCATATTTCAAGGGTTTAAATAAATGTTTTTCCATTCCATAGAGGAATATGTTGTAGTAACCGTCCATGCTCATGTTTTATTACAATAATCCACCACTTTGTGAATATATTACAATACAGGAGGTGGTTCTATGACAAGATGGACACTGCTTATTGTGAAACCTTGGCTATTTAATAAAGATACATCTTTCTAATTGAACGCTCTGTGCTACCGAAACCCTCATCCACTCACCGGTCACCTCCAGACTGGACTACTGTAATATTCTCCTATGTGGAATCCCTGACACAGACATTCCCCTCTGCATCCCTATCTATCCTCAATGCTGCTGCCCGGCTCATATTATTTCCAAACGTACTACAGTATGTCCACCTTCCCTCTCTTGTGGGCTCTACACTGGCTCCTCTTCCCCTTCCGAATCCAATTCAAGCTCCTCACACTCCCTTACAAATCCCTCACCCACTCCTCTCCCATTTACATCTCTGATCTTATCTCCCTTTACACTTCCATTCCATTAATGCAGTACAGATGGTGTAATGGTGCCTCACAGTGCTGAGGTCATGGGTTCAATTCCCACCATGGCCCTAACTGTGCGGAGTTTGTAGATTCTCCCAGTGCTTGCGTGGGTTTCCTCCCACAGTCCTAAAATATACACCAGACCTCTCCCTATACTCCAGTATGTTCTTTCTCTTCCTATTCTCTGATAGATGCAGAGAGAACATCTAGAGCAGAACTAGAGAGGGACAATAACCCAACTGACGGCCTTCCTGATAATGGAACCCAAGGTGTAGGGAGCGGGACTAGTTACTAAACATGCAGTATATATGTGAAGGCTTCACGGGTGGTGGTGGTCCTGTCAATTTGCATCTCTCAATAATATGCGTAATTTAATGAAAGAACAGTTGGGCCTGGTTCTGAGTCGCCTGGAAATGCCCTCAGCAGTGTTTATTGGCACGTCTGAGACCCTATGCAAATACTCCTACACACTTCTTCACTTGTGCGGCCAAATGTGCAAGGACCGAGACACCAACAATTATAGTAATCCTGATTGGTGCATTCTTATACAGCACCACCGGTCTCATAGTTGATATGTGCGCCAGTCCTATGGCAGGTGAAGTTTCTATTGCCTCCTATGCCTGTGCATCTGTGTGTGCAGCCACAGTCACTGCCAATTCCATAACATGCCAATACAACTGATCTTTTTGCATCTGCTACTGGCCACCTCCCAATCACCGCCCAGTACTCCATGACATTTCTGAATTGGTCTATCTTAATCAATACAGCAACACTAGTGACACACCATCTTCTTAGAACTAAAAACCAAGCTCAATCGGCCCAATCCATGTTGGGGAAGCTCCTGCCTAGCAACGAGTGTCACTTAGGGGCCCAGATTACCCTCAACTACTTTTCTGATATTTTTTTTTTCATTTTCTTTTTGTATAATTTTAGCTTGGATGGCGGCCCAACCAGCATATAGCCTGGAGCATCATGAGGTCATATTCCATCTATGTCATATGGTTCCCATGTTCCATAGAGGGGAATGAGAAGAAATCAGAGAACCATGTGTTGTGGTTTATTTACCTTCTTTAATGACTTCAACAATAGTCATCACATAGGTGTCGTAACTGTCCTTGTGCTCTATGGCAGTGAGCTTGGTCTTGACGACTGTGGGGGGAAAAATAGAACACTTGCAATGAGATTAACTTTTTATAACTTGTCATACGGTTATCACAGCCAAGGGTCAATGGCTTCCAAACTGTGCCTTGCAAAGGTGTCTTGGGTTGGGGTTTCAACTCAAATTATTTATGGCCAATGTAATAAAAGTGCTTGTGGTTTCCAATCATAGAATATGTGGATCAACAGGAGTGGATCCTGTGGAGCCCCTCTCATTATCGCCAGCCCCCAGGCCCCACCATCTGCCAGGCCCCGCCACCCATCAAAAGGGGGAGCGTGCACAATACGCTCCCCGTCATTTCCCGCCGCCAGTCCCGTCAGTCACCGCCGCCCCCCCCCCCCAGCACCCTAGCTAACCCTGCCTGTCTCCCTGAAGCGGAGACGGGCAGGGTTTCCGCCGCTGAGTGACTGGGACGTGCATGTGTGTGAGACGCCTGTGCATCCCAGTCTGATGCAGTCCCTCTCAGCCAAAGCTCGCCAGTGGGGACATTCTGGCGAGCACTGGGGCTAAATGAGAGGGGCTCCACCTGTATGTAACTAAGTTACTATGTAAATTTACTAAGGGGGTATTCAATCTGTGCCGATATTTCAAGACAGGGGAAATATCGGTACTCACCTATTCAATGCTGCCATCATTGAAGGGAAGTTTTTCACCAATCCGCTGCCATTTTCCCCAATCCCCGGACTTTCCGACACTCAACAGCTGGAACATTGCATTCCGGCTGTCAAATTACAGTCGGAAGAAACAAAAAAAACGGCCCAGCATTACGACTGTTGGGATGTTCTGACAGTCGGAATCCCAGACTGAATACCCCTAAAGCTTTTAAAAGTATAAAGTGGGGATGTTGCCCATAGCAACCAATTAAATTCTAGCTATTATTTATCTACTGCTTCTAAGAAAATGATAGACGGAATCTCATTGGTTCCGACTTTTAATTTTCAGAAGCTTTAGTAAATTTGCCCCTGAGAGGGAACGGCTGGTTTCCGGCTGTTACATTATATAATATATTATATATTATACCATATGATCATGATCTTACCATAGTCCACGGCCACGTCACACGCTTTTTCAAATCGTTTATTGGCATTAATATTCTGTAATTGCTGCTGCATAAAGCAATTCTCTGCAACACAAGAGATAAAGTCATCAGTATGGAGGTAAATTTTGGCTAAGTACTTTGTATTTAATTAGACAGAAATTCCTGTCTGAGGTCCCTTTATGGAACCCCATTCATAACATATCCCTGGCTTCCCAATGCTCCGCAAGCCTGTACATATTCTGCTGCTTTATGTAGTATTAGTAGGTGGCAGTGAATGGTATAATGAGTGTATGTTGATTATTTGTTCCTCCTATGTACTAGCTCTGTCTGTGTAAAGCATGGGCATTTATTATGAATTTGTGTTAACTTTAAGTCCGTAGGTTCGGTGCTTTAATTGACAGCGTTTTGCAGCACGTTGTCCACTGGGTTTAAAAATAATTATGTATCAAAAAAGTACTGTGTAAATGTAAACACATCATTAGAACTTCTGGACTATATAATGTACGATTTACAGTTAGATGCCCAGAGCAATGTTCTACCCTGTATGTTACCTTCAGCACAGCGGCACAGCTCTCCCTGGCAGATCCGACCCAGTAGCTTACTGTCCTCATCCACGTGGTAGAATTTAGTGCAGCGGTTTTCTGTCAAAAGGAAAAAAATACTTAGAGGGTCTTCAATCCCGGGTCACAATTGTCAGTCCGTCCCGACAGCCGTGACCCTGGCTCATTTTTAGCTTTGCTCGACCGCAAGTCGCTGGGCTCGGGCAAGACAGCATTGAATAGGCGCCCACCGGTATTCCCCCCGTTGGAAATAGCGTTGGGGATTGAATACCTTACATAAGCTAATTTCTTAATGGTCATATTATTTGTATTGGAGAACAAAGTCAAATGCAGAGGGTCCAGGTGCCCAGAAAACCCCCTTTCTTACAACCTTACCTGGGGAGTAATAGTCATACACTGTGACAGACGCTGGCTGTATAATCCCTTACCTGGGGAGTAATAGACATACACTATGACAGACGCTGGCTGGATAAGCCCTTACCTGGGGAGTAATACTCATACACAGTGACAGGCGCTGGCTGGATAAACCCTTACCTGGGGAGTAATAGTCATACACTGTGACAGACGTTGGCTGGATAAGCCCCTACCTGGGGAGTAATAGTCATACACAGTGACAGACGCTGGCTGGATAAGCCCTTACCCGGGGAGTAATAGTCATACACTGTGATAGACGCTGGCTGGATAAGCCCTTACCTGGTGAGTAATAGTCATACACTGTGACAGACGCTGGATGGATAAGCCCTTACCTGGGGAGTAATAGTCATACACTGTGACAGACGCTGGATGGATAAGCCCTTACCTGGGGAGTAATAGTCATACACTGACAGACGCTGGCAGGATAAGCTCTTACCTGGGGAGTAATAGTCATACACTGTGACAGACGCAGGCTGGATAAGCCCTTACCTGGGGAGTAATAATCATACATTGTGACAGACGCTGGCTGGATAAGCCCTTACCTGGGGAGTAATAGTCATATACCGTGACAGACGCTGGCTGGGTAAGCCCTTACCTGGGGAGTAATAGTCATACACTGTGACAGACGTTGGCTGGATAAGCCCTTACCTGGGGAGAAATAGTCATACACTGCGACAGACACTGGCTGGATAACCCCTTACCTGGGGAGTAACAGTCATACACTGTGACAGACGCTGGCTGGATAAGCCCTTACCTGGGGAGTAATAGTCATACACAGTGACAGACGCTGGCTGGATAATCCCTTACCTGGGTAGTAATAGTCATACACTGTGACAGACGCTGGCTGGATAAGCCCTTACCTGGGGAGTAATAGTCATACACAGTGACAGACGCTGGCTGGATAAGCCCTTACCTGGGGAGTAATAGTCATACACAGTGACAGACGCTGGCTGGATAATCCCTTACCTGGGGAGTAATAGTCATACACTGTGACAGACGCTGGCTGGATAATCCCTTACTTGGGGAGTAATAGTCATACACTGTGACAGACGCTGGCTGTATAATCCCTTACCTGGGGAGTAATAGACATACACTGTGACAAACGCTGGCTGGATAAGCCTTACCTGGGGAGTAATAGTCATGCACTGTGACAGACGCTGGCTGGATAAGCCCTTACCTGGGGAGTAATAGCCATACACTGTGACAGACGCTGGCTGGATAAGCCCCTACCTGGGGAGTAATAGTCATACACTGTGACAGACGCTGGATGGATGAGCCCTTACCTGGGGAGTAATAGTCATACACTGTGACAGACGCTGGCTGGATAAGCCCTTACCTGGGGAGTAATAGTCATACACTGTGACAGACGCTGGCTGGATAAGCCCTTACCTGGGGAGTAACAGTCATACACTGTGACAGACGCTGGATGGATAAGCCCTTACCTGGGGAGTAACAGTCATACACTGTGACAGACGCTGGATGGATAAGCCCTTACCTGGGGAGTAATAGTCATACACTGTGACAGACGCAGGCTGGATAAGCCCTTACTTGGGGAGTAACAGTCATACACTGTGACAGACGCTGGCTGGATAAGCCCTTACCTGGGGAGTAATAGTCATACACTGTGACAGACGCAGGCTGGATAAGCCCTTACTTGGGGAGTAACAGTCATACACTGTGACAGACGCTGGCTGGATAAGCCCTTACCTGGGGAGTAATAGTCATACACAGTGACAGACGCTGGCTGGATAAGCCCTTACCTGGGGAGTAATAGTCATACACTGTGACAGACACTGTCAGGATAAGCCCTTACATGGGGATTAATAGTCATATACTGTGACAGACGCTGGCTGGATAAGCCCTTACCTGGGGAGTAATAGTCATACACTGTGACAGACGCTGGCTGGATAAGACCAACTTCAAAGTACTGGTAGAGATTAAACTTTACACAGTCCTCCTCTTTGTGGGATACCTGAGGACGTAATGATATAAAAGTCAAGGATTGGTATTGTGACCTAAAACACAAATTACAGATATAGCCACGCTCAGTCACAGCCACAGTGCCACGGATGGATATGTGAAGCGCCATCGCCATTTTCTGGCCGCCATTGCTACTATTTTACTTGTGTATTCTGAACTCAGTTCCATAAGGGTGGGCTACCTCATGACCGATACTCTAAACTTTCAAGTCTGGTAATTATACAATATTGGCATCATGGAAATATTACTTACCTCTCTGTTAAAGCTGGAACTCATATAAATATTTTTACATTTATATTTTTTTTATATATTATATGCATATATTTTTAAGAAAATCACCCTCTTTTTTCATTCTCTAGAGAATTCTCTACATAATTTTTATACTATTGTTTTTATCTATATATATATATATATATATATAACAGTTTTGTAGAAGCAGGCACTCACCATAGGCAATTTTTCAGGGTTGAAGCAAAAAACTTTTATTCAGTCATAGCTGGAGTCGACGTTTCGATCCTCAACAGGGACCTTTGTCAAGACAGCAAGTATCCAAAGGACTGGAGGCACAAGGCAGTGTAACCAAACAGCTTCTCCACTGGCCATTTATAGCACACAGGTGCTGATTAGCAAACACTCCCTCTTCCTGCCACAACTCAATGCAGGAAGTGGCCAAAAGCACCATGTATATACAATTAGCCTGGTGTATTCAAATATGTGTCGCCAGATATAGTGGCGATTAGTGACTGTATATAATTGTGGCCGCATGTGTCTAAAAACACACTAGAAAAAAGCAAAATAAGCTAACAGCGCGATACCGGAAGTAGCGTGCGTTCCAGAGCCCTGGAACGCACGCCAATCACGGAAGTGACGCGCGCCTCTGGCGCTAAGAAGAAATCCAGGAAGCAAAAAACCAAAATAAGCTAACAGCGCGATACCGGAAGTAGCGTGCGTTCCAGAGCCCTGGAACGCATGCCAATCACGGAAGTTACGCGCGCCTCAGGCGCTATGGAACAATTGAGAAAGTGTCATGCGTTCCAGAGCCCTGGAGCGCACGCACGCGCGCCATTAGGCACTATGAAAGATATACACAGGAAGTGCCATGCGTTCCAAAGCGCTGGAACGCATGCACCAACACGAAAAACGGCAAAAATAACCAAAAGATGCCAATATGGGAATAATAACAAAACGTTATGCCTGCCAGAGCCCTGACAAGCAATCAACATAAAAATAGTTGGGCAAAATATGTTACTGGAATCTCTTCATAACAAACGGAGGTGTCATGCGTTCCAAAGTATTGGAACGCAAGACTGTCACTTTTTAACCATAATTATTATGGTATTCAGCGCAAACAAAATAAGCAAAAAACTTATTTAAGCAAAAAAAATTTTTTAACACATGCGGTGCCACAATAACTAATAAATTATATCAGATGTATTATGCCTCAAAATAGCCAGTAAAGAACTGCCTCATCATACGTCATATAAATGACCAAATCACTTATACAGTATATACATATAATAGACATACATTTTAAAAAACTACAGAGGGGAGAGGGAAGAAAAGAGCGAAAAATGGGGACTACTATATAATGAACACAAACTGCTTTTGTACACCAATAGTCTCATCCCAAGACTATATCAATTTGTGAAAAATAGAATAGAAAAAATAGAGAAAATGACATTCGCTGCATTGTCAAAAAAGATTCCTTTCAAAGGAACACATTATAGCTTATCTGTTCATTGAGGCCCCGAGGGGCAACAGTCCCCAAGTCATAAATCCAACGGGCTTCTTTTTGATGAAGCTTTCTACTTCGGATTGACAAGCTTGTCAATCCGACAGGCTTTGGAACAGAAAAAGTCGGATAAACCTGTGGCAAAACATTTTTTAGCAATGGGACATTCAGTGGCGAGTCTGAGATGCATGCTAATTGACTATGTTCCTCCTCTACTCCGCGGTGGAGATCGAAGTAGAAAGCTTCATCAAAAAGAAGCCCGTTGGATTTATGACTTGGGGACTGTTGCCCCTCGGGGCCTCAATGAACAGATAAGCTATAATGTGTTCCTTTGAAAGGAATCTTTTTTGACAATGCAGCGAATGTCATTTTCTCTATTTTTTCTATTCTATTTTTCACAAATTGATATAGTCTTGGGATGAGACTATTGGTGTACAAAAGCAGTTTGTGTTCATTATATAGTAGTCCCCATTTTTCGCTCTTTTCTTCCCTCTCCCCTCTGTAGTTTTTTAAAATGTATGTCTATTATATGTATATACTGTATAAGTGATTTGGTCATTTATATGACGTATGATGAGGCAGTTCTTTACTGGCTATTTTGAGGCATAATACATCTGATATAATTTATTAGTTATTGTGGCACCGCATGTGTTAAAAATTTTTTTTTGCTTAAATAAGTTTTTTGCTTATTTTGTTTGCGCTGAATACCATAATAATTATGGTTAAAAAGTGACAGTCTTGCGTTCCAATACTTTGGAACGCATGACACCTCCGTTTGTTATGAAGAGATTCCAGTAACATATTTTGCCCAACTATTTTTATGTTGATTGCTTGTCAGGGCTCTGGCAGGCATAACGTTTTGTTATTATTCCCATATTGGCATCTTTTGGTTATTTTTGCCGTTTTTCGTGTTGGTGCATGCGTTCCAGCGCTTTGGAACGCATGGCACTTCCTGTGTATATCTTTCATAGTGCCTAATGGCGCGCGTGCGTGCGCTCCAGGGCTCTGGAACGCATGACACTTTCTCAATTGTTCCATAGCGCCTGAGGCGCGCGTAACTTCCGTGATTGGCATGCGTTCCAGGGCTCTGGAACGCACGCTACTTCCGGTATCGCGCTGTTAGCTTATTTTGGTTTTTTGCTTCCTGGATTTCTTCTTAGCGCCAGAGGCGCGCGTCACTTCCGTGATTGGCGTGCGTTCCAGGGCTCTGGAACGCACGCTACTTCCGGTATCGCGCTGTTAGCTTATTTTGCTTTTTTCTAGTGTGTTTTTAGACACATGCGGCCACAATTATATACAGTCACTAATCGCCACTATATCTGGCGACACATATTTGAATACACCAGGCTAATTGTATATACATGGTGCTTTTGGCCACTTCCTGCATTGAGTTGTGGCAGGAAGAGGGAGTGTTTGCTAATCAGCACCTGTGTGCTATAAATGGCCAGTGGAGAAGCTGTTTGGTTACACTGCCTTGTGCCTCCAGTCCTTTGGATACTTGCTGTCTTGACAAAGGTCCCTGTTGAGGATCGAAACGTCGACTCCAGCTATGACTGAATAAAAGTTTTTTGCTTCAACCCTGAAAAATTGCCTATGGTGAGTGCCTGCTTCTACAAAACTGTTATATTTGGGACTTAATTGCCTCTAAAAGTGGTAGCACCGCCTAGTTGAACCAGGAGTATATTGAGTGCGGTATCTCACACCTGCTATATATATACATATATATATATATATATATATATATATATATATATATATATATATATATATATATATACACAAGTTGTTAGAATTATCTTTCAGTCAAACCCCATCGCCATTTTGTAATTATGCTACATGGTAGCTCATTGTTACCCAGGGTCTTGTGGTGAAATGTATGCCCACCCCTGCGGAGCTAAGCTTGGTATACATGATCTGTACTCAGCAATAATATAGCCCAGTGATAATCTGTAAATAATACTGCACATTACAGCATTAACATACGGTAAACTAAAGTAGTTCTATGACTATATTGTATACTGTACTGTATTTCATTGGAGACCTCATGCATGAGCAATGGTGATTTTTAAAGGCGACATCTGGTGGATGAAAGTAAGCATTACACTCAGCGGCAATGCCATACGCCACACTTGACACGTTATGCAACGCTACACCACGCTGTGACACACTGCAGTGCGGATAGAATTCGAATCAGATGGCCATAGGCAGGATAGATGAGCAAAGCTATATCTGTACATAGTTATATGTTTCTCCATCTCTCTAAAAAGCCACAATATTTAGAGAAAAACATTCAAGAATAACTGAATTATACAGGGAATAGTAATTTCTTAATGAAAGTAATCTCACCTTGTCCAGGTACAGAATTAATGTGCTTTTGTCATTTTCTCCTTTGTTAATCTCGTAATTGGAGAAGTATCTGTCCACTCTGTTTTTAAGCTGTAGATAAAGGGAAATCTCATTTTAAATAAAACACTTGATAATATACTGTATATATATATATATATATATATATATATATATATATATATATATATATATATATATATATATATATATATAGATATAGAGAGAGAGAGAGAGAGAGAGAGAGAGAGAGAGAGAGAGAGATCCAGGTGGACCGGCACTCCCGTTGCACTGGAAGCTTTTCCGGTGCCCCACAGCTTCAGGTAAGCATGTCCACAAGGTAAGTAGGTGCGGCACTCAGCTTTCTCATCCAAATAAGGAAATGACGACAGGACTAAGTCGACGTGTCGTGTCGTCATTTCCTTATTTGGATGAGAAAGCTGAGTGCCGCACCTACTTACCTTGTTATATATATGTATGTATATATATATATATATCGAAAAAGGAGAGGTGTGACCTTTTTTCCGCGCTGGCGTTAGGGCAGCACTTTTATAGTACCTTGCTGTTAATTAAGGCACCGGAAATGGAGATAGAAGAAAAGAATAGAAGTGCGCACTGTACTTTAACCACTTTTTCGTTATGAAAGATATAAAAAATTAAAAACTGTTTTTATTTGAATATCAGTACATGAACATTTTTTCTTTTAAAAAGGTTTTTATATATAGTTCAAATAATAAATCCAACAAATGATCCAACACCAGAATGGACTTCTCAAAGACCCAATGGGATTCTCACAGATAAAACCATACGCGTTTCGTCTACTAGGACTTCATCAGGGGTGATCTGGATCTAAATGGTTAAACAATGTACCGTAACTAAAATCATATAAACAAGATAAAAAATACTTAATGAAGTGCCTTATTGGTTTACTTGGTCTATCAAAACCACCGAAGGAGAAACAAGATGATAAGGAGGAAGAAGTAGAGGAAATGCAAAAAGTCCGGAAAAAATGAATCTTAGAATAGGGTGTATTAATAATAAAGAGTTTTTAATTTGTTTGTTTTACATACCCAGTCTTGTTCTTCATTTTCACAAACAAGACTGGGTATGTAAAACAAACAAATTAAAAACTCTTTATTATTAATACACCCTATTCTAAGGGACACAGAGGGTGTAAGATTCATTTTTTCTGGACTTTTCGCATTTCCTCTCCTTCTTCCTCCTTATCATCATATCCTTCGGTGGTTTTGATAGTCCAAGTAAACCAATAAGGCACTTCATTAAGCATTTTTTAATCTTGTTTATATGATTTTAGTTACAGTACATTGTTGCTCATCAAAGGAAATTCTGAATCAACAGATCAGGTGAAAACGACATTTTGAGCATGGCAGGTTAGTTCTGTATTATGCCAAAAGGAAACACACCAGACATGTCCAAACTGTGTCCCTCCGGCTGTTGTGAAACTACATATCCCAGCATGCCTTGCCATAGTTTTAGCATTCCCTAATAGCAAAACTGTGGCAAGGCATGATGGGACTTGTAGTTTCACAACAGCTGGAGGGCCATAGTTTGGATATGCCTGATCTAAACTGTGCTTTTCTATAGAGAACAAATATCATCCTTGCAGAATATGTTAATTAACTAAGTAATATTTATGAGATGTAATACTGTACAATATAGTGGTTTAATGATTTTTTTTTTAATATGTCCATCATCAGTATGATTTATTTATAAGATGCCACAAAAATCACCAAAGTTGGACAGTTACAAGCTACTAATGGGCCCCATACATCAGCAATCACAATTTATGGATTTCCAGATACAGGGATTTTTTGGCCAGATAAATGGATTTTACAATCTATCTGACTTTGCCCACACATTACAGATTTATTTCAGTGATCGGCAGATTTTTCCATCTAAAGATTGCATCTTCATATCTGGAAATTGCCCCAATCGATTGCTGTTCATAATGTAAATAGATGAAGAAGACGAATTGGGAATGCCCACATATATAAAAAAGATCTGCAGATAATACCAGATTATTAAACATGTTTAAAAACCTGATTAAGCAATCGATTGGGATTGCCAAAAGGGGGAGCCCACACATCTAAAATTTATTGTGGCAATCATCCATATCTGAAAATTGTCACAATTAATTGCTGATGTATGGGGCCCTTAAGTTTGCCTACATGTGGCCAACTAGAATATGTCAATGGAACAAACCAACTACATGGGGATGTAAGAATCTTGTCATAGTGGTGTCAATTTGTAATCCAGAATGACCATTGTCTCTACATGAACCCTATATCTGTATGTCTCTCAATATGGCTAGACAACTCTTTGGACAGTTTGAAAGGAGCAGATTAGACTGGTTTGTGAGAGAATTGTGGAGCTGGTCATCAGGGCCGGTGCAAGGATTTTCGGCACAAGAGGCAAAACATCGTCTGACTCCTTCCACCGCCACCCACACACCAAGATGCAGAACCTCAGATGAAAGTGTGGAGGTGGTGATTTATACAGTACATTCAACACCTGCCAATTGCCTTCACTTTAACAAGTATGTCATCCTTAATGTTATAATAGTGAGACTCAGAGTAGCCCCGCAGATTCTGGAGACCCCTAGGCAGCTGCCTAATGCTGCCTCATGGTAAAGCAGGCAGCTGTGCTGGCTATTATTTAGTCCATTTGATGAGACCATCATATCCATTTATGCTGTCATACAGTGGTTTCCTGGCCTTGTAACTCACCTTATTCAGCTCATTAATATCTGGAGCAAATCCGGTCATCATTGAAATATCCATAATGGACATGGTGGCATCCTGAGTTTTAAGGAATCTACAAGAAAAGTTACAGGTTTGTAAAACAAAGGAAATTATTAAAGAAGTGGGGTGAAATTTAATAGGATGAGAGATTCAGAAAGTTAGAGAATGTGGTAATAAAATCTCCAGGTTTTTTTAAAGCGGTAATTATGTACACTGCAAAATCAAACTGGTTTTGCAGTGTAAATGATCGCCGCTTTAACAAAAAAAATGGAGATTTATTACCAAATTCTTTCACTTTCTGAATCTCTCATCCTATTACATTTCCCCGTGGTGTCCGCAGCTCAGCTTATGTGCGCATGTGTGACTCAGACTGCTTATACCTATGCACACATAGTAACCGTCAGTGGTGGCTCCAGAGGAGGGGCTGCAGCACAGTTGAAAATTCAAATAGTGTAGCCTACCACGCAGATGCCGACTGGGAATGGTAAAGTGTCCACCAAGATCTGGCAATCAGAGCAGGATGCAAGCGGGGGGACAGAACAGTAAAATACCAGTGTTGGAAATGTGTGGTATAGCATAGTCATGTACACACCAGCAGAATGTTCCTGACCCGAGAAGCAGTGCAGTAACTTACCCAGTAGGGGGTCATTTACTAAAAGTCAAGTTTGATCTATTTAAGTCAATGTCAGATTGCAAAAAAAAGAAAAAGAAAAAAAAAGATCTTTATCGATGTTGGGCATCCAGGCCTAAAACAAATATTTACTAACAGATTATTTTTTACTTTCATTTCTAAATAATAGAAAAACAATTTTAATCCATCTAAAATCGATCAAAATCGACCATTAGTAAATATAATCCCTATTTTGAGTGTTGTAGGTACAGCCTTGCTCACTGTGGTTACAATAGTAAAGGCATGAAGCAGAGCAGGTAGGGCAGAGGTTGTACCAGCTCACCAGACAATGGGCCAGATTCTCTAAGCTTCAAAAGTGATAAACTAGAGAGTGATAAACAGCCAGCCAATCAGCTCCTGCCTGACATTTTTCAAACACAGCCTGTGACCAGTGTTCCCTCTAAGCTGTGCGCACGTGCGCGCGCACACAACTCGACAAGCGTGCGCACAGACATTACAACAGAGCGCACAAAGCAGCAGTGGTCTCTTTTTGCAGTTGTGGACTAAATTAATGTGTGTTTCACCCATTAACTACATTGTGGGCTGTGTTTTAAATGTTTAATACCATTTTGAAGTAAAGTTAACACAAATGCTGAACGTCATTTTCCAGTTATATATATGACGCACAAAAATTTAAATTTCCTTCCAAAGTTGCACAAACAAAATATTTTGCCGCACACAGCCTTCGTAAAATTAGAGGGAACATTGCCTGTGACATGGCAGGTAGGAGCTGATTGGCTGGCTGTTTATCACTCTCCATTTTATCACTTTTGAAGCTTAGAGAATCTGGCCCAATGATTGCACGCAGAACGCGGGTAGTGGCGCAGGATGCCTAGGTTATGCAGGTAAAAGAGGCAGGTCTCTAAGAGCTAATAGGACATCTGTCTCTCACTATGTCACTCTACACAGTAACAAGATGGTGCCATGCATGTGCGGTACTAACAGGCAGCCATCTTGGTTGTAGAATGAAGCATCCCCAGAGGAACCATCTTGGAGTATGCGCAGTAGCGCTCTCCCATTCTATTAGGACAGAGGAAAGCCAGCCAAGGGCTTCAGGGCAAAAGCTAGGTCCAACTTGATTAACTGCCTCCAATGTGCACCAGCGGTACTTATCGAAGGCCCATATCCCCAGGACAGCAGATCACTTAGGACCAGAATTTAGCTGAAAATTATATTATATGGATTATATTAAATCTACACAACTATACACTGGGTAGTAATAGTAGAATTCCGCTTAACTAGTAAATAGTATGACTTACCTGGTGCAGATTTTAATGGATACCGTTGATTTAGTGCCTTCTGGAGCCTTAGCTGTGTAGGGAAGATGTACATTAGAGATCGGAATAAATCCGATGGACAGTACTGTACTGTGGGTCTGTTACAGTCTCATTTCCTGCATGTTGACATGTCAGCATGTCAAATGTTGGTATTTTGACTACTGTATGTCGGTAAATTGAACATGTTGGCACAATAAATGTCAGAATTTTGACTGTTGCTCAATGGGTGTCGGTATAATGACCGTTAATACCCCTTCTTCAGGAAGTGAATTCACATTAAAGGATTAAGGTTACAAAACAAGATATACAACCCAAACAATACATATACAATGTGCTGTACAGATAGCATAAGTGATCCAAAAACACTGCGTCTTATGGTTATTGCTTTAGATATCACAAATGCCACAGACAGCAGACGCTGCTGGGAATCCCAGTTGTCAGGAAACACAGTGGCATCACTAGGCAGGTGCGGGGGGTGCAGCCCGCACCAGGTGTCACCAGTTAGTGGGGTGACACCAACATCAGCCGCGTTGCCGCAATCCGCCGCCGATTCCATGCACAGGGGAGAGAAAACAGCACATTGTGCATCTCTCCTTTCCTCACTATCCGCCGCCGCTGCTTCAGAGGGGAGGAGAGGAGAGGAGAGCGCTCAGCACAGGGCGCATATCTCCTAGTCCTTCCCCTTCACTATGTCTAATCAGAGCTTGCAGGCCGGCTCCTGATTGGCTGCGGGACCATGAGCCAGTCAGAGCTTGCAGGCCGGCAGCCAATCAAGAGCCAGCCCATGAGATATGATTGGCTGACAGGGAAAGACTCATAGAAACAGTGAGGGTGAAGGAGATATGCGCCCTGCGCTGAGCGCTCCCCTCCCCTCTGAAGCGGCGCAGCGGCAGGAGACACAGGACAACAGGCCAGGGGGACACCGGACTGGGGTGTGGGCAGGAGGGGCATGCACTGCGCTCCCCCTCCCCCCCAGCAGCAGCAGATGGAGACAGCAACAATGGTGAGTTGCTGGTGGGAAATTGGGAAATTCTGGCTCTGTGGGGCATATGTGTCTCTGGCACTGTGGGGGCATATGTTTAATGGACATCACATTGTGCGATGTAATGGGCATCATGGTATGGGGCGTAATGGGCATTACGGTGTAATGTGTAACTGGCATCACAGTGTGCGGCATAATGTGTAATTGGCATTAGGGCATGTGTAATGGGTATTACATAGTTTGCTAAAATGTGGAGGTACACAATACAATCATGGTACATGCCACGCCCCCTCCTGATAGGCCACAACCCCAATTTCCGGCACACCTCCGGTGCACACAAGCATTCCATCTCCGTCTTCCAGAAAGTTGGGGGGGGGGGGGGTAACACCATGAGTTCCTACACCAGGTGACACCACCCCTAGTGACGCCACTGAAGACACATACTCACCGAAAGGTTCATCTTTAATTGTCACAGTGAGATCAAAGTTATTACATTTCTTCTCCTTTTCTGTCTCAATGGCGTAATACACCGATGTCACCTGGGGAAAGAAAAACATCATCAGTGATTAATAATTATTAGTGCATAGTTAGCAGACTAAAAAAACTGGGGTGTCTGCGTGTTTAAACATTCTGCAAGATGTACAATTTTTCTATGTTGTTTGGAATAATATTAAGAAATATATTATTAAAAATATAAAAAAATCATGTTATTTTGCCCACTTTGGAGGGTATTCAATTAACCCGCAGGGTTATTATGACTAATAACCGTCAGAAATCCTTGTGGCCGGGCCTGCCATCAGAAATTGTGGGGCTTAGGACTGACAAAATCGGCAGCCTTTACCCCAACTATTGTTACCCAAAATATTTGATTTAGATATTTTGGCTGCACCCACTTATTTGGCGCCTCAAGGACGGTGCCATCAATTTGAATTTCTACAAAAAAACACTAAATGACAGCGGGGATGGGGTGCTCTAGGTGACACTGTGTACATACAACATTATGGGTGAGATTTAATAGGATGAGAGATTCAGAAAGTGAGAGATTTGGTAAGAAATCTTCATTTTTTTTAAAGCGGCAATCATTTACACTGCTAAACCAGTTTGATTTTGAAGTGTAAATGATTGCCGCTTTAAAAAAACTGGAGATTTCTCACCAAATCTCTCACTTTCTGAAACTCTCATCCTATTAAATCCCACCCATTTTTTTTAGAAGTACGCCAAACATATTATACAACAACACACTATTATGCCCATTACATATTATGCCACCCACCATAATGCCCAAACATATTATGCCACACACCATAATGCCCATTACATATTGTCACACAACACAATGCCCATTACATAATATGCCACCCACCATAATGCCCAAACATATTATGCCACACACCATAATGCCCATTACATATTGTCACGCAACACAATGCCCATTACATATTATGCAACACAACGTAATGCCTATTACATATTAAGCCACATAACGCTTAATATGCAATAGGCAATAATGCTCCTTGCAAAAGGGGTAATTAAATGCTCATTGCCAGGGAGATTTGCATTTTAGTTGTCATAGGGAATGCATGCACCTTGCCAAGGGGAGATACATGCTCGTGGCCCAGAGGGAGTTACATGCTCGTTGCCCAGGGGAATTACATGCCCATTGCCCAGGGGGAGTTTTTTGCTTATTGCCATGGGGTTATACATGCACATTGCCAGGGGGAGTTTCTTGCTCATTTCCCAGGTTTTTATATAGCGCACACAAACTCCGCAGCACTTTACAGTGCATAGTTATGAGCAAAAACACATACCGAATTACAGTACAAGACAGTTTATGACAAGTACATGGTAAATATGGAGAGTTGCATCAGGGGACAGGACACTGAAGCTATCATCAGGGTGGCAGTGGTTTATATATTCTAAGAAAGGCACATGAGGAGAGAGGGCCCTGCTCGTGAGAGCTTACATTCTAAAGGGGAGGGTTAGACAGACAGGGGTGACACAGAAGGGGAAGAAGTGAGCATAAACAGGTTAGGATGAGAGATGGTCAGGTTTTATGCAGGAGGGTGGGAAGAGGTCAGCTTAGTATTTGATATTTTAAATCTAAAAAAGCGCTGGGTCATCCAAGAGTCGACAGCAGAGAGACAGTAGGAGATATGAGTGAGGATAGAGGGAGAGAGATCAGCAGAGGAGCGGTAGATTTCAGCAGAGAGACAGTTGGAGATAGGAGTGAGGATAGAGGGAGAGAGATCAGGAAAGGAGCGGTAGATTTCAGTATTATCAGCATAGAGGTGAGAGTGGAAGTTGAGTGAGCAAATAAGCTCACCCAGGCGGACGTATAGAGATAGAGAAGAAGAGGACCAAGAATAAAATGTTGGGGGGACATCACTATCAATGGAAGAGCAGGACAGGTGGAGGCATTAAAGTTACAGCTGTGCATTTTCAAAACAGACAGTGCACACACAAGCATAAAGAGTGATATTCAAAGTTTTAGCAGTTGTAGAGATGGTGATATCACGGATGAATAGCCAGATAAAACAGCCAGGAGAAGTATGTTGTGAGGATGAAGTGAGCTCACTCAAAGCAGTCCCTTGGTTTTCTGAGTTGCTGTTGTTTTCTTTCTGTGTCGCTTTGTTACCAAGATACCAAGTTGATTGTCAGGTTCTGTCCAGTTTAAGTCCAGGCTAATTCCAGGCTTGAGCTATGTAACTATTTTCTCCCTACTTACAAATCTTCCTACTTTAAAATCTGACAAATATCAATAGTCAGCTTTCAATGGTCAGCCAGGCTGTGGTCAGCCTGGTATCCACAAATACTAAAAGCGGTTTCTAAATTAATTTATTGAGACCCCATCCAGCCAGTGCCCCTCTCCTACTAGCAATAAAACTAGGATAAACAAATGGTAAGAGGTTACATACCATCCCAGCCACTAATACATTCTAACTCACTTTAATTCTTAATACAATTGCACAATTACCTGCCATCTCATCTTGGATGTCTTGTCGCCAACTCAAACTCAATATTTCCAAAACGGAATTACTTATATTCCCGCCAACTAAGAACAGTTACCATCCTGATATCTCCATCGCTGTTGACAACTCGATAATCTACCCTACCCCACAAACTCGTTGCTTAGGGGTCATCCTCGACTCTGAACTGTCCTTTCTTCCCCACATTCAATCTGTCTCCAAATCATGTTACATGCATCTAAAAAACATATCCAAAATACGACCCTATCTCACACAAGACACTACCAAATCTCTTATCCATGCACTCATTATATCCCGCATTGATTATTGCAATAGTCTCCTAACTGGTCTTCCCAAGAACAGACTCTCACCACTGCAATCAATTTTAAATGCTGCTGCTAGGCTGATCTTCCTTGCAAGACGTTCATCGTCTGCTGATCTGCTCTGCCAGTCCCTCCATTGGTTGCCTGTATTTTACCGTATTCAATATAAAACGCTTCTACTTGCATAAAAAGCTATTAACCATACTGCACCAGCATATATCTCTGCACTTATCACAAAATATCTCCCATCTCGACCACTACGCTCTACACAAGATCTGCGTCTCTCTTCTGCACGGATCACTAGCTCCCATTCACTATTACAGGACTTTCATCGGGCTGCTCCCATCCTATGGAATGCCCTTCCACGCACATTAAGACTCTCCACCAGTCTCCAAACTGTCAAGCGTTCCCTGAAAACTCACCTCTTCAGGCAAGCCTGTCATATTTAAGTTCTACATGCATAACCCTCCGAGGCACTTATGTATTATATAGCTTCCCTTCTGGACTTGTAACTGCTATGCTATTACTGGTGCCTGTCCTTGTGTTTCCCCCCTATATCCCTATAGATTGTAAGCTTGCAGCAGGGCCCTCCTACCTCCAAGTCTGTCTGTTGTTGCCCAGTTTGTCTTATCACTGTCTACTATTGTAAAGCGCAACGGAATCTGCTGCGCTATATAAGAAACTGTAAATAAATAAATAAATTACCTATGATAATGCAGTATGCAAGGCAGAATGATGTAGACTTAATGGGCATTACAATATGTGGTATAATGTTTGAGGGGCATTATGGTGTGTGGAAAAATGTGTAAGGGGCATTTCCATAAGCAGGAAAATGACAACAAAATGTAAGGGGCAGGAAACAAGAAAAAAAAATTCCCTGTGGCGGCCAAAATTCTGGGCATGCAAGGTTGCAACACTGGGGTAAAGTTTTATTTTCCTGCAAGGATACACCCCTTGAAGCAAGGCTACACACCATTTTTGGAACATCAATGCCATAGGTGTGTGTGTGTGTGTGTGGGGGGGGGGGTCACATTTTTAAACTGTGCATACTGGGTGCCAAGTTGTCTAGGAAAAGCCCTGTCTGTTTTACAAAATTGCCATGAGGGGGTGCCAGAAACTTTTTGGGTGGGGGGGGAGCAAACTTTATAGTTACGCCACTGAGCGGCTGATGGCTGTTTCTGGGAGATGTGCCCAAGCCCTTCCCTGTGTTCAGAGCAGTAGGCGCTGGGACTGTTGTCCCCAGGGTACCCCCCTGATGGCGGCCCTGCTTGTGGCATGGTAAAGGCTATCCAAAGCCTTTTTTATATAGCGAAAATTCTGGACTCATGCACAAAAAAACAAAAACCTAACTCAGAACTGCAGAATCAATTTTATTTTCCCTGAGCGCAACCCAATGTGTTGGGTTTTTATGCAGACTTTACTCTTGTAGTTGCCAAGCTTAGTCCACCTGCCGGGACTTGTGCTGGGACTTACCATTGGATCTACTTCTTTTTATTTTTTATTTTGCTTCTTATCCATTACATCAACAGTATGCAATTTATAACACGTAGATAAGTTGGTTATAAACTTTAAACTACACTTACCCTCAAAGTGCCTTGTCCCTTCCCCTTTGCAGTGACCACAAAGTCTTGATTTATTTTAGTCTGTAAAGAGACACATTGCTCCAGTTAAACCATGACAACATTTCCAACAAGTTCCCAGTGTCACATTCTCCTCTGTGAGTAAATTGCAGAAATGTTCCCACCCACACACAACAATTCGCCACATGGACGGTGTAATGGTTAGCATTACAGCCTCACAGCACTGAGGTCATGGGTTCTATCCCCACCATGACTCTAACTGCACGGAGTTTGTATAATCTCCCTGTGCTTTCGTGGGTTTCCCTCGGGTACTCCGGTTTCCTTCCACAATCCAAAAATATACTGATAGGCTAATTGGTTCCCAACAAAATGAATGCTAGAATGAATGTGTGTGTACATGTGGTAGGGAATATAGATTGTAAGGGACTGATGTGAATGTTCAACTATTCTCTGTAAAGCGCTGCAGAATATGTGTGTGCTATATAACTAGTAATAAATAAAACAGATAAATATTTCTCACCTGGTCCGAACGTGCCTCCAAGGCATTTTGAAGATTGATGCGAAGAGTTGTACCTTGTGATCTCCCAGGGAGCTTAAAGGAGACATCCATATTCAAATCTTTGAGAGGTGGGGCATCTATCTGATACTGGGCAAGCGCCTGGAACACCATAATAGTAGCCTAGAACAAAGATGTAGACAAGTTATAGGTTTTACCTAATTGATAACCACTGTTTATTATTATTATTATTATTATTATTATTATTATTATTGCTGCTACTACTGCTATTATGCTTTATGTAAACATTACATAAAGGGGCGGATTGGGATGGAAATCCAGCCTGGGAAATTTATGGAAGCAGCCCTAATGGGGGTGGAGTCTGCTTAGGGGATGGGGTCTGTGAAAGGGGGCAGGATCCCGACTTATAGGGTAGGATTTTAAGCAGTTGCTGCCTTTCTTGCAACTTTTGCTGCAGTTACGTCTGCAACTTTATGCTAACGCCGTTACACCGCCCGTCCCTGGTGCACGGTTGTGCACCAAAATATATAAGGACTGGCCCCGTAGGAAAATACAAACACATATGCACCAGCAGGTAAAAAAAAAAAAGAAAAATCATACTTGGACCCCCCCCCCCCCACAGGAACAACCACATTGGCCCCCACAAATAAAACACTGGCTCAACCAGAAAACAATAATATATGCCGATATAATATATATATATATATATATATATATATATATATATACTCATAGAAGTTGAGCCTGCCACCGTTTGCCTTGACCAAGCTTGCTACTTTATTATTCTGCACCCAGGATCCTGTTTGAAACATCCAGGACTTTGTTCAATCCAGCCGGACCGGCACTTTAGTGGGGACTCTACCAGGTACCATCTGCTTACATACAGCGAGGGATTGCAGACTACTAGAACTACATTGTCGACACCTTGCCTATTATACAGTTGAGCATTCACGGATATAAGTCTGCCTGGACATCCCCTGAGCTGGATATTAGACCGGGACAATAATTGCTTGTCTTCATGCCCTGACCCAGTCTGATTGAGTTGTGGTATTCATCTTCAAATTGCAGCTCATATTACTCAAGGCTTTTATTGTGTATTTGTATGCTGCCATTTATGCACACTGTACATGTTATTGTTATTATTATTTTTCATATTGAAATAAAAAACTAATTGTTTAATCTAGCCATAACTCTGACCCACTATACGTCAGTGAAGCACGAGCGATATTCATTACCCAATTTTTCATTTTTCAAACCCAGCCTGTAACCTGGCAGTTAGCAGCAGATTGTACGATCATTTATCTCCACCACTTTATCGGGCAAATGTAGTAGTGTGCGAGGTGTGCGAGATGCCAGCTGAACTCAGAGGTTTCTGTTAAAGGGGCAAAAACTTTAACAAAAACCTCTGAGTTTCGGGCCAGCATCCTGCATTACCGCTGGACTCAGAGGCTATAACATTTGATGTGGGTGTCGCCCTATAGGCTGCAAATGGATGTTTATGCAAAACATCCATTCGAAGCCGTGCAGGCGAATTTGCCCTGCGAAGGGGGGGGTGGGCGGCAATGCGGGTGGTGGGCGGGCTTAATAAGACTCACAGCGCTGGGACCTTTACAGCGCTGCTTGTTAACCAGAATGAGGTCCTATGTGTGCGCTATATAAATAACCATTAGTAAATAAATACGTTTCTTAGTGGATCAATTGATGCTCATCATACCCAGTTGAACTGTTTACATTTGTACAAGTTGTCACTGAGTTAATGGAGGAGTCACAGTACATACTTGTGTTGATCCCCAAACTTCTCCACGGAATTGCTGCTCTGTGATCCATTTAACTGCCGGGCCACACTGCTCAAACTTATTGAGCTTGAGAAGTGCGAGGATTGCATAGGATGTAGCCTCCAGGGATAAGTAGTGGGAGCTTGGCTCTATCCAGCGATTGTTACCTAGAAAGAGATTTCAGGTCAGAAATACAAATACACAATCCGTACATTACAAATAATGTTACACTGTTTGGCTGAGAAACACTGTAGCAGAACATTCTTTATGCAGATTACAGAATATAGGCATGCTGTATAATATTTTAATCAACAGAAGCAGCTTGTTCATCTGAGTGGCCTAGCGATGTACATAAGACGCATTTAATGTGGAACAATATGTACAGTCCATGGGTTATTTTTAGAGATCAAAAAATATTTTTCGGTTTTAAGGTTAGCAAGAATTTTTACAATGTTTATTTGTTACAAATGTGCTGTAATTGTGTGTGCGCATAATTGATTTTGAACAAAATAACTCTAAATATGGTGGCATTCTGTACGTGCGCAGGGCCCATCATGTTTCCCCCATTTTCCAGGAGTTGCTGGGCTTGTGACTGCGCCATGAAGCACAGTTTACTTTGCCTCGCAAGGCGGACTGTGACTGCTAGCTCATGTAAGGTTAGACTTACTTAGGCTGATTGCAGGCAGGTGCGGTATGCAGGCAGGGGGTGGTGTGCAGGTACAGGGTGGTATACAGGGAGAGGTACTATGCAGGCAAGGGGTGGTGTGCAGGCAGGGGGTGGTGTGCAGGTACAGGGTGGTATACAGGGGGAGGTACTATGCAGGCAGGGGGTGGTGTGCAGGTACAGGGTGGTATACAGGGGGAGGTACTATGCAGGCAGGGGGTGGTGTGCAGGTACAGGGTGGTATACAGGGGGAGGTAGCATGCCGGCAGGTGTGGTATGCAGGCAGGGGGTGGTGTGCAGGTACAGGGTGGTATACAGGGGGAGGTACTATGCAGGCAAGGGGTGGTGTGCAGGCAGGGGGCGGTGTGCAGGTACAGGGTGGTATACAGGGGGAGGTACTATGCAGGCAGGGGGTGGTGTGCAGGTACAGGGTGGTATACAGGGGGAGGTAGCATGCCGGCAGGTGTGGTATGCAGGCAGGGGGTGGTGTGCAGGTACAGGGTGGTATACAGGGGGAGGTACTATGCATGCAGGGGGTGGTGTGCCGGCAGGGGGTGGTGTGCAGGTACAGGGTGGTATACAGGGGGAGGTACTATGCAGGCAGGGGGTGGTGTGCAGGCAGGGGGTGGTGTGCAGGTACAGGGTGGTATACAGGGGGAGTTACTATGCTGGCAGGTGGGGGTGTGCAGGTGCAGGGTGGTATACAGGGGGAGGTAGCATGCAGGCAGGTGTGGTATGCAGGCAGGCAGGGCAGCCGAGAGAGGGGGGGAGCGGGTACAAATTACCTGGGCCCAGGCTTGCTTGGGGGGCCCCGCAGGGGCCCTGGTCTGACCCCTCCCTTCCCCCTCCATCCCTCCCGGGTAGCAACAGCAGCACACACTTCTACAGCATGTGCTGTGCATGTGTGCTGCTGCTGAGATTACAGTTTTTAGAGTTTTCTTTCACCCTTAAAACATTTTGGGGGCGTGGCCTAAGTGCGGGAGGTGCCCACACTTAGGCCACGCCCCAAATTTTTTACCGGGGCCCGGAATTTTTCTCGGCTGCCCTGCAGGCAGGGGGTGGTATGCAGGCAGGAGGTGGTACGCAGGGAGGAGGGTGGTATGGAGGCAGAGAGTGGTATGCACATAGAGGGTGGTATGCAGGGGGAGGTTACATGCTGGCAGGGGTGGTATGCATGCAAGGGGGAGGTAGCATGCAGACAGGTGTGGTATGCAGGTAGAGGTGGTGTGCAGGCAGGAGGTGATATGCAGGGAGGAGGGTGTTTTGTAGGTAGAGGGTGGTATGTAGGTAGAGGGTGGTATGTAGGTAGAGGGTGGTATACAGTGGGAGGTAGCATGCAGGCAAGGTGGTATGCAGGGAGGAGGGTGGTATGCAGGAGGAGGGTGGTATAATGGGAGGAGGGTGGTATGCAGGCAGGAGGGCGGTATGCAGGGACAGTGTTATGCAGGGAGGAGGGTAGTATGTAGGTAGAGGGTGATATACAGGGGGAGGTAGCATGCAGGCAGGTGTGGTATGCAGGCAGGGGGTGGTATGCAGGCAGGAGGTGGTATGCAGGCAGAAGGTGGTATGCAGGGAGGAGGGTGGTATGGAGGCAGAGGGTGGTATGCACATAGAGGGTGGTATGCAGGGGGAGGTTACATGCTGGCTGGGGTGGTATGCATGCAAGGGGGAGGTAGCATGCAGGCAGGTGTGGTATGCAGGTAGAGGTGGTGTGCAGGCAGGAGGTGATATGCAGGGAGGAGGGTGGTATGCAGACAGGAGGGTGGTATGCAGGGAGGGTGGTATGCAGGGAGGAGGGTAGTATGTAGGTAGAGGGTGGTATACAGGGGGAGGTAGCATGCAGGCAGGTGTGGTATGCAGGTAGAGGTGGTGTGCAGGCAGGAGGTGATATGCAGGGAGGAGGTGGTATGCAGGCAGGAGGGCGGTATGCAGGGAGGGTGGTATGCAGGGAGGGGGTGGTATGCAGGCAGGGTGGTATGCAGGGAGGAGGGTGGTATGCAGGCAGGAGGGTGGTATGCAGGGAGGGTGGTATGCAGGGAGGAGGGTAGTATGTAGGTAGAGGGTGGTATACAGGGGGAGGTAGCATGCAGGCAAGGTGGTATGCAGGGAGGAGGGTGGTATGCAGGCAGGGTGGTATGTAGGGAGGAGGGTGGTATGCAGGCAGGGGGTGGTATGCAGGCAGGGTGGTATGCAGGGAGGAGGGTGGTATGCAGGGAGGAGGGTGGTATGCAGGCAGGAGGGCGGTATGCAGGGAGGGTGGTATGCAGGGAGGAGGGTAGTATGTAGGTAGATGGTGGTATACAGGGGGAGGTAGCATGCAGGCAGGTGTGGTATGCAGGCAGGGGGTGGTATGTAGGTAGAGGCTGGTATACAGGGGGGGTAGCATGCAGGCGAGGTGGTATGCAGGGAGGAGGGTGGTATGCAGGGAGGAGGATGGTATGCAGGGAGTAGGATGGTATGCAGGGAGGATGGTGGTATGCAGGGAGGAGGGTGGTATGCAGGCAGGGTGGTATGCAGAGAGGAGGGTGGTATGCAGGGAGGAGGATGGTATGCAGGCAGGGTGGTATGCAGGGAGGATGGTGGTATGCAGGGAGGAGGGTGGTATGCAGGGAGTAGGATGGTATACAGGTGGGGGGTAGCATGCAGGCAGGGGGTGGTATGCAGGCAGGGTGGTATGCAGGGAGGATGGTGGTATGCAGGGAGGAGGATGGTATGCAACTTCTCCTGCATTTGCATTGCTTAAGGATCACATATGATAAGCTGCTGCAAGGTGCTTATTCTGTGCGATCCAAGCTGAATCAGGCCCCATGTGGGACTTTATGTTTGACATGTTGCAAACATCTGCATCCAACTTTTTTACCATTAGCTCTTATCCGTAGCTGATAGATTCCTACTTTGTGCGTCAGACATTTCACAAAAACGGCATAAAATCCTCTGCTATTACATCCCAGCCACAGTTTCATAAATCAAATAGAAAAATCAAATTGGCCGTTACCGTAGTACAGCCTATAGTTATCAGAATCTTCAAAGACTGGGCCTGATTCCAGTTGCTCTGGTCCGTGGCGTGTTCACCATCCTGTTCACACCTAGCGGTGCGGCCGACAGCGGCGGGCTGCACCCATGGTAATGCTTAGGATTTCATGGAAAATGCTGAGCGTTCCCATGGAGAGTAGACAGTGACGCGGGTGTACAGGGAGCACGCAAAGCTAAGATACCATAGAGTGTACTCTATGCGTGCACTTTCCAAATCATTCGATGGTCGCTGACCATCGGCCCTTGTACGCTACCCTCAGCGGCGTAACTATAGCACCGCAACCCCCGCCACCGCCGGGGGGCGCTGTGCATGTGGGGGCGCCGGGGGCTGCGGTGCTATAGTTACACCCCCCCAATCCCCCGCAGACTTACCTATCTCGCTGGTCCCGGCGGCTCCGTTCTTCTGCTGAGGACCACCACAAAATGGCCGCCCCCATATAGCACACAGTTCTCTGAAACTGTCTGCTGTATGGGGGTGGCCATTTTGTGGTGGTCCTCAGCAGAAGAAGAACGGAGCCGCCGGGACCAGCGCGATAGGTAAGGCTGCAGGGGATTGGGGGGGGGGGGGGGTTTGCATGGGCGGCGGGGGATTAGGGGTGCTTGACGGGGCGGCGGCGGGGGCGCCCAAAACTTAGTTACGCCACTGGCTACCCTGCAAATGGATGTTTATGCAAAACATCCAATCACAAAGTTGCGGGGGGGTGCGGACCGTGGCGGGGGCATATCCATCCATTCGCAGCATTGGATGTGGAGGGTGAAATCATTCGATAGTTGGCGGCCGTTAAACGATTTATCCAGCGCACGCAGATCAGAGACACCTCTATCGTGTCTTTGATCTGTAAGCGCCCTGTGCAGGAAGCAGACGAGCAGCTGACATGCGCTGACGTCAGCTGCCCCCCCCCCCCCCGCACCGGCATCATGAGTGTAGTATAGGGTTCCGACAGTCGGGGTCCCGACAGTCAGTAGCCTGACGTCAGGATCCCGACTGGCCGGACTCGCCACGCTGTGCTCGCCACGCTGCGGGCACGGTGGCCACCTATTCTATTCTCCCTCTATGGGGGTCGTGGACCCCCACGAGGGAGAATAGCTGGTGGCCGTTGGGCACACGGCTGTCGGCGTTTTGACAGTCGGGATCCCGACGTCGGGTAAATTACTGTTGGGATCCCGACTGTCGGGAACGCGTCCGGCACCCGGCATCATCGCTGGATTTCCCTTGAAACGTGCAGCGTTACCCCCCCTCCCCCCGCCCACACTACTAGGTGTGAGTGTGACAGAAAACATGTAGTTCGCCATACCCGATTGCACCCTGCATCTGCACATGCGCCAATGAAAAACATTGGGTCCCCGTGCAAAACGGAGACTGATCTAATCACAATAACCCCTTATGTGTCATGTACAGTGCTGCAGGTGCCACTGCTATTACTGTACATGCAGACATCAAGGTTGCAAGGTTGGGGGCATGCACTCAGTGAACAGTTTGTTTGCTGTGGGCGCACACACCCAGCATCTGCACATGCGCAGAAATGCGCTAAACATTGCCACCGTGGAAACGCATATGCACTAACAAACGGACCCTAATAAGGTCCCATGTACTGCAGTACTGCAGGTGCCATTACTATACCTGTAGATACAGACTGCAACTTCCCTGTGCCCTATGTGTGATGTATGGTATTGCAGGTGCCATTACTATACCTGTATTTGCAGACAGCAGCTTCCCTGCGCCCTATGTGTGATGTACGGTACTGCAGGTGCCATTACTATACCTGTAGATGCAGACAGCAGCTTCTCTGCGCCCTATGTGTGATGTACGGTACTGCAGGTGCCATTACTATACCTGTAGATGCAGACAGCAGCTTTTTTGCGCCCTATGTGTGATGTACGGTACTGCAGGTGCCATTGCTATACCTGTAGATGCAGACATCAGCTTCTCTTCGTCCTATGTGTGATGTACGGTACTGAAGGTGCCATTACTATACCTGTAGATGCAGACATCAGCTTCTCTTCGCCCTATGTGTGATGTACGGTACTGCAGGTGCCATTACTATACCTGTAGATGCAGACAGCAGCTTTTTTGCGCCCTATGTGTGATGTACAGTACTGCAGGTGCCATTACTATACCTGTAGATGCAAACAGCAGCTTCCCTGCACCCTCTGTATAATGTATGGTACTGCAGGTGCCATTACTATACCTGTAGATGCAGACAGCAGCTTCCCTGCATCCTATGTGTGATGTACGGTACTGCAGGTGCCATTACTATACCTGTAGATGCAGACAGCAGCTTCCCTGTGTCCTTCAGCTTTCCAGCTCTGGCCAGTGCATATGAAGTGATCGCAATCGAATACGGTTTGTTCAGAGATGTATATTGGCTATTTAGATAGGATATTGCTCTGTCAATACTTCCACCTAGATTCTGGGGTAAAAAAAATAATTGTTAATTTTAGTGTTTATTATAATAACAGAATTTGCAAGTCTTTCAGTAAAGGTTTGTAGCGCACAGAAGACGACATTCAGATTGAAAATATTTTTTGTAGCATTTTTTGTTATTGTTTTCCTTTTTCACGTTTTCATGTTGATGTGTGAGGAAATTCATTGGCACCTCCCAGATATATACATGACTCTTTGGGGGAAATTTACTAAGCTAATTCGTATACAGCTATTCGTATACAGAAATACACCTATTATTTACACATTTGTATTTTTGGGATTTACTATCCCAAAAATACTCCAATTCGTATTCGTATTGATGGCACATTCGTATTTGTATTTACAAATACGAATGTATACGCCATTGGGAAATACGAATAGGAATCACCATTCAAAAGAATGGTGAGTACTAATTTACTAAGCGATAATTGCCGGCCAAATATGCAAGGAAAATAGACCTCAATTTCCTGGCGTATTTGGCTTTAGCCTGCACCGATCAGTCAGATCCGTGCAGGCTTCAGTGTAAAATAAATATAAAAATAAATAAATTTTAAAAAACGGCGTGGGGTCCCCCCTACGGCCGTAACGAGCACCAGGCAAGTCCCCCGGGCCAAAGCATTCATCCCTACTGACCAGTCAGCCTGGGCAGGGGTCCCTCCACCGGACCCCTGGGATATCAGGACACCGGACCCGGGGACCTAACTACTGGCTCAAGGTATCAGTATGTGTGTATCAGTATGTGTGGGCTTTGGATGTAATAAAGCTTTATTTTTCTTGTGTTTCAGTGTGTGTTTTTTTAACTATTTCAATTACTGTGGAACTACAAGTTTAATGCCCTGCATGCTGGGACTTGTGGTTCTCCAAGTCCCAGCATGCGGGGGAGGCTTGCTGGGACTCATAGTTCCACGGTATTAGACAATGGTTTATCATTCTATTTTTTACACAAAGATCAGCCCGGTTCTCACAGCCCAGGGGTACCGGGGACAGCACCAGGCTTCACCCTGGGCAGGTAAGTTCTGGAGGGGGGATCCCTTCATTGGGGGGGGGGGGGTCCCCACTCCCCCAGGATTCCTGCCCAGGCTGACTGGTCGGTAGGGATGAATGCTTTGGCCGGGGAGACTTGTATAAAAAGTCTCCCCCGGCTGTGGCATTACCCTGCTGGCTGGTTGGCCCTGGGGCTGGTTCTTAAAATACGGGGGACCCCTATTCATTTTGTCCCCCGTATTTTGGGAACCAGACCAGACCCTGGAGCCTGGGGCTGGTTTTAAAAAGCCAGCGCCCTATTTCGTTGGTTTCCTCATTTTTTAAAACCAGTCCCGGCTCTTTGAGCCTGGTGCTGGTTATGGCTGTGGGGGGGACCCCACGCCATTTTTTTTAATTAATTTATCAATACGAATGAATACGCCATTGGGGATTACGTATTTGACTGCTTTGTAAATTATCCTCCGTAACACGAAATAGAATATGGCTAAAACAGCCGTATGCAGTCGTATTCATTGGTATTAAGAATACGAAACATCTTATTCGTATTCTTAGTGAATTTCCCCCTTTAGGGTAAATGTAGTTCTAAACATGAAAAGAGATTATATTGCCCATAGAAACCAATCAGATTCTGATTATCATTTCTCTATTGCATCTTAGAAAATGTTGAACAGAATCTGATTGATTGTTATGGGAAACATCAACTCTGTTTATGTCTAGGACCTTTAGTAAATGTACCCCTTCTTGTCACGAATACCTATAACAACATTTATGAACTTAACTTGAGAGCTCTCTGTCACTCAGTCACACTGTTCTTCATTACATTTCAAAATGCTTAATGAGTGAGGAATTTGACTGGAATCTAACAGGTTATGAGTGTGAACCCCGGGAATGACAGTATAATTAAATATGTTCTATAATAAAATTCTAAAAAAGGATGGGGGGGCAATTCTCTATCTGGCACAGGGCACCAGAAAGCCTAGTTACAACTCTGAATATATCCCTGATCTTGTCATGTTCTAATTTACAAGAGAGTTAATGTTATACATTTCATATGGCAGTGATCATAATGTTTTGGCTCATGGGTCTACACTGAGGCATCGTGCTACATTGTCGATGTGTATTCTTGATGCTACACTTATTCTTTCTGATGGACCAGGCTTTCAACACCCACCGCCTACTGCAGTACTAACAGAGAAGGTGGAAACATAAGAGACGTACAAGAAGTGTCCCTTGAATGGTATAATCCATTGTTCCGGTGAGAACTAGTCCAGATACTTACAGCAATGTGGCCGCAGAGTTCCTCACTTTCCAGCATAGCGATGAGGACGAAGGCTGTGAGAGTAGAGTCCAACTCAACAGCTCCCTTTGTTATACCGCCCTGTGCAACAAAAGCAGAGAACATACATTTACCAGTAACAGATGGAGGTATGAGATTGCCGGGACTGTATAACACAGGGGCTGATGCAGAGAGACCGGTGACACTAATACTAGAGTGGCATAAGCTTGGCACTCACATGTGCCTGGGCTGTGGGATGGAGGAAGGGTGGGCTGGACAGAGGCAGAGTACAGTAAGGCAGTGGTCACACCATTGTGTATACAGTGAATGTAGGCTGCTATGGTGACATATACTGTATATACCTGTGGAAGCTGAATAATTTATAGGTGTCTATGGGCGGATGTGAAATATACAATGATGATAATAAAAAATGACCTTCGCAAACTGCTGCTGATTGATTGCAAATGTGCCACTAATGCCAACATCC